>NC_083763.1:63419698-63467198 GCF_963514075.1 Conger conger
AACGTTACCGCCAGTTCAGGGAAAAAGGCACCTTAGAGTGAGTGAGTGTAAGCTTAGAAACTTCCCCTTCTCAGGTAAATACAAAAAAAAGTCCCACTTAATTTAATAAGCAGCGGTCTTTCAAATGCGTTTTATTTGAAATTTTAGTTATCCCATAGTTACCTCGGTAGGTTCTACCGAGATCCTTTATTAAGAGAGCACTGGTCAAGAGCTTACAGCCTGGCATCTGATCTCACTAAATATATTTTTAGTATGTAATAAATGACACACTATATGTTGATGGACACAGTGTGTGGGAGCCAGTGGCTGCACAGGCAGCCAGGATCGTAGATTTTATTTATGGGGACTGGAGCGGGTTCAGCTCCCTGTCCTCTCAGCGTCCTGACAGACGCAACCTGCTCAAGCCCTCCCCTCCCTCTGTTTGTTTAACCCCTCCTTAATACGCACACCCAGCGCCCTTTAAAAAGGCCCATTTCAATACGGTGCTAACTCAGCATTCAAGTTCAGCCATCTGTCTGTTGAATGTGTCAATGGGGTAACAAGGCTTTAACACTGACAACAAGAGGCAAATTTATGAACCCAACATTGAAATTCACAGCAAGTGTTGGAGGAGAGAATGAGGTGGAGGGGGATTATATTAGAGAGACGCTAAAAAGGAAAATGGCCTCTTCTTACGAGAGAGACTTTGTGATTGTCTTTTTAAAACATTACTCCTGGTGAAAGATACTGAATGTAATGTATCGGCATAACTGCAATGCAAAGAATAGTCTAGGAAATTAATTGTGTATCATTACAAAGATCATTTAATTGTATATGTCGAGCAGAATACATATGGGGCCAGTTTCCATATATGAATCCTAGTTCTAGACTAAATGACAATTTAAATGGAGATTCTCCATAAATTTTTAAAAAAAAAACTCTATTTACTCCAGGACTAAGCTTAATCTGCATCTGTGAAACTGGCCCATGGAGTATTCGATATTTCTGGATTTTTCTGTATCCAAGCTTTGATAGAGAAAGCTTGGATACAGAACCTTTTGATACCAGGGTTGCCTGCCTCTGATCTATTGACTCTCCCTGACCTGGTAGTTTTGCAAGCATGTAAAATGAGGGGGCAGAATGGCCGACACATTCACACATCACAAATCCTACAAAAGCAATTATTTGAGAGGGAGGGAATGTCTTCCTGTCGTAAGTGAAGCACCTTAAATGAAACGGCTCAAACAGGGAGCCCAGCCCCCATTCCACACCTGTCATCACCGGACAACTGCTCCCCTCCGGACCTGCTCTCCTGACCCCCTGACCTCAGGGCAGGAGCTTGTGCCCTGAAATTTAAAGCAGCAAGCCCCTCTGCAGTCTTCATATGTACCCTCACCATGAAGAACACTAAACTGGGACAAAGAGAGATGTCTCTAGAGTTCCTCAGTGCCTCTGTGGCATGCGTCCACCTTCACCTTTTGTTTCTCAGGTGATTAAAGCGTTAAACAACTTTAAAATCCGTGTGACCATTTATTGGCCCTCTGGGTTTATTGTCGGATGCACTTCGCTTCACTCTAACAATAACATGCTGTTTGTTAATCACTTGTGGTCAGTTAGTAAAACTTAGGTATTTGTAGTTTGCTACAAAAAACGAATGCTTGACTGCTTCAACTCTCTTTGAAGTTGCATCAAACTCCTGGCAGGAAGAAATCTGCATCTTGTCCTTGCCACCTAAGTAACCACATGTGTGTTAAATGTGGTCTACTGTACCATTCAACTTCCTTTTCATTAAAGAGTGGTATAAAAGAGCTGTTAAAACACACTACAGCATGAGCATTTCAAGATCTACTGGACCATCAAGGACAGATGTTCCAACAACACAATCAGATCCTCAAACATATACAGTACATTTTTTGCTAGCTTTAGCAGACAAAAGCCTGGTGTAAAGATGGTGCTTTTATTGCTTTGAAGAGTAGGGGTTTTTGGGGGGATATTTCATCCCAAAATATTAAGTCAATGTTCTGAAACATTGCTTTTAATGACCAGTAGTGACCATCAGCATAAGAAATAATGAACATTCAACCACATAATTGTGATCTTACACTTTAAAGAGTTAAAGGCATTCATGATGGGCTACTGACATCCCAGCCAAGAATACACCCATCAGCCATCTCACCCATTCAACTGCAGCCTGAATGCTGAGGCCTGTCCTCTCAATAAGATTCCTGCTCATTTCAGATGGGGTTGCCATGTCTCTTCAAACACAGACGGGATGACAGAGAGGGGAAAAACACAAATCTCCGTCTGATAGATCTCTCTTTGGTGCCCTCATCCATTCGCACCAATGAGACACCAGCAAACAATCCACACTCACAGCCTAGCAACTATTTAGACCCACAGACATAGGGCTTGGTCATAAGCTTCCTCCCCACATGAATACAAGAGATTAGGATTTTTATCATTACACATGGGCAAGACATCTCCTCTTTTTCCGGGAGTACCATGAAGACTCACCACTTCTGAGAAACTACAAAACAAAAGGAGAGGATGCAGAATTAAGAGTAGATAACGAGGTTCAGGGCCCTTCCACTGCGCTAGTGTACCACAAATGGAGAAGAACAGGATATATTTAGAGTAACAGGTTGGACATGTAAACAAAAACTCTCATGATTTTTATTTTCTAAACTGAATAACACCACTTAAAACATGATTATTTCTCCTCAAGGAGAAAGGCTCAACTATACTGGCACCTTTCGATAATTACATGCTGGATGCATAAATTGCGAGTTTGTATATTTTCCAAAGAGAAATTAGTTGAGCCAACATTAAAGACACCACAGTACAGTAACATGATTAGATGAAACTCTAACTGTGGACAAAACACATTTCTCTAAATGGCCTAATTTCACCTCGTCTTCAACACAGCCTCCATCGGAGTTCAAAGCATCACCCTAACCCCCCCCCCCACCCCCCATTACATCCTCTCTAATACGCCCCGGTATTGGTGGGAAAGTTCAGTTTCCATTGGAAAAGTATGCTTTGAGGGACTGGACAAATATTTCCTTTGTGCGGCTGCCTTCTCCCCTCTGTTGTGTTTTGACAGCCTCCGGAGCCGCGCGGGACAACGATCCGAGATGACGGCGGAGATGCTGCCGGTGCCCTCGCACCTCCGCCTCACCGCTCCGCAGGGCCAGCTGCCGCTCTGTTTACGCTCCAGCGCTTAACGCAAGTATCAATTAGACACCGGGGGGGGGGGGGGGGGAGGTCTCCGTCCACAGAACACAATAATAGTCTCTCGCGTTTCAAATTAAAAGCTTTCGATGTTCAAAGCGAGAAGACGAAGACGTAATTGCCACTCGAAGCAAAATGGTTTTCAGATGCTGCAAAACGCAGTGGAAACGGCACTCTGCTCGATTTAACAAAATTATCCATTCGTGTATTTCCGAAATCACGGTTAAGTGATGCTAGGATGCTGCACTCTCAAAACCAAGAGGTACGAACTGCACATCAATTTATGCTTGCCGTGACTTTATATAATTGACAACTTGATGAAACTTGGCTGAAGTCTTAATATATAAAGGGTAAGTCTACACTAATGAGGAGACACACGCATGCTATAATTTCACATAACAAATATCTACTGGGCAAACAAAAAGCACACATGCCATTCTCACTCAAATTCCCACACCGCCACATGTTAGTGTCCATCAAACACAGCCAATTCTGAAACTGAACCCTGACCCTGAGGTTAAAGGTCAGTTAATATTATTAGTTCAGTAAGCTGTCCATTCACATGACTTAATATTGTTTCAAAAGCCACTGGCTGAACAATGCCTAGTCCATCATTTTAGCTCATTGTCGGAAACCATGGCATTTGAAGGAACACACAGAAATGTAGTCAAACAACAAACTGAAACATTATTTCACAGCAATCACAACTGATTTGTACAACATTAAAAGCGAATTCTACATCTCTTTCCCAGCTGTTTTTTATTTTATTTTAAAATTGTTAATTTTATAAATTCCTAAACACACAAAGCAAGAAGCAGCACTGCTGAATGACAGGATGACAGAACGTACAGCAGAGGCTGTCTGCAGTTACATTATAGGTTTTACTACAGTAAACCCCTGAGTACTGCTGGTAACAGCACTATCACTTTTCTTGAGGGAGGGAGGAGGCTTTTATTGGCTGCAGAAAAAGTCACTTATGAGGATACATGCTGTTATGACAATTTTAAATAATGGCCGTAAATGCGATCCTGCACTCCAGGATTTCCTCTAATTATAGTCTTTGACATTCACTGCCGGGCAGATGAATGAAGCCTGCCTTTGTTATTCCCAATGGAAGGATGTCTAAATAAGTGGGTTCATAAGAGCTTGACTCAGAAGCATCAAAAGGGCAGCAGGATGAGGATCAGTTCAGAGTTAACCTTCACAGATGCAGGAAACGTAAACACGCATTACGCTAGCTTAAGGCTAATGAAATTTTAACTGGAAATGCAATGTGTCATTAAGCCCTGTGACACGTTTCACAGTACTTGGCACTGAGCAACGCCTGCATGGTGCTCCAAAACACGCTTTAAATTGATCGCTGACATGCTACTCCATAGCATACTACTGAAATGCAGCCAGAGTGCAGGTAGCCTGTTGGTGTTTGATCTTAAAGGCACAGCGCACCTCAGTGTGAGCAGGGTTTCACACCGTGCTCCAGTAAAACAGCTTCTGCTTTCAGTCACATTGCCATGGATGCATTAGTATTTCCCGAGCATTAATAACGAACTGCTATTCCTGTCAGGACTTTAATAAAGGCTTGGGCAGGAATCTCTCTGATAAGGAAGAATTCAAACGGGCAAACCGTGAGAGGGAAGGCAGAGCAGAGGCCTTTCAGCTGCACAGTCTGTGCCCTCTTGTGGAAGACGGGTACAGTTCAACAGAAGCCCACTCCGCATGACACTCACTACTGCTGCATGGGGGAGTCTGCAGAAAACCCACTGCTGTCCCATCTCCCGTTCTGCACTTCCAAACACCAAATGCTGTGGATTCTGGCGCAAAATGGAGACTTTCTGTTTTACAGAAACATCTTATATAAAAATAGAAGCCCTGAATGATGGGTGATTTAATGGCTACTTAACTTCACGCAGAGATCCATCACATCCTTCACAAGTGTGAAGTAATTCTTCAGCAAAAAAATGATAGGATTTTGATAACCGTTTGGCATCCTACCATCAAACTAAACAAATCTATGATCTCAGAGACCCATTTTCAATCAAAAGAAATATTGTCACGTGGACTCTGTCCTATTCCGTCTGTGTGACTTTGAGTTGGAATGTGCTGATAACTGCATTTGGAACCTTTTGGTACCCAAAACAGAGCCAGGAAACAGAAGGCACTTTCCAGAATCTTCAGCAAACCCTGGCGTGATACATAAGTAATATACTGCTCACATAGCTGCCAATAATTCAAAATTGTAAATATGCTTTAAGTAGAATATTAAAGTGCTGTTAAATAAAAGTAATCTGCAACAGTTAAATGCTCACAACCTGAAATACAATTCCAAAAGATTTAGTCTATTGCTCTCATGCACGGAAGGTCATATTAAATATGAACAAGACTCCAATGGCATGTATTTGCTATTTTTGTGGTAAGAAATGTTAGCAGTTCCAGCTGGAGGAGTAAAATGGATGGGTGTCGTCCAAGGGCCTTGGGTTTGAGGTCACTTCATAAAGCCATTCTCAAGCACAATAACGGAGAAAAGCACTGACTAACCACTAAAAACATTAACTTTAAGCAAGTCTAAAGAATGGCTTGGTTTTCACAAACGGTGACGCTGTGAAAAGTCTGCAATCAAAATACTATACATAATATATAAAATACATTTATAATTGAATAAAGGCATGTGAATCTTATTGTGTAATACATAATAGGCATTATGTATCGTGCATAAGAGGGGAAAGGATTACTGCGGCCAGAATTTCACCTCGTCTGTGCATTCTGATAATGCACTACACACTTACTGAACGAGCACTGCAGTATATTACCGTTACACACTACAGAACACATAATATAGAAAGGAGCGTTTGGTGCCCTTGATCTGGGCCATTCCTGAGAAGAATTATTGCAGCAATCTGCCATGAGCCTGGCTGACTTAGTCAAAGCTGTTTCGTCTTAAACTTGCAGCAGAGTTTATGTCTAAGATATTTAGATAATGATAGGCAAAATGGCATGAACTAAAAACAAACTAATTCCAAAATCCATTGAAAACGGAAACTAAATTATAACTGGGGACTACATGCCCACGTCACAAAACCGACAACTTTCAGATTCTGTTAAAGACGTGTTCTAAACACAGTCAATGAAGCATAGCCTTGAAGAACGGCGTGCTGCAGCACGTGGAGAGCATGGACAATGGGCTGCCTGCACATACAGGGCACAGGGCTGTCTACCTCTGTGAGATCTTCATGGAGCTTTGCCCGCTTTGCTCCTACTCTTCGCCCCACAACCTCAGACACCCTTTCTCCCACTGCCACCACATGGATATCACCTGGCTTCCCTTAGTGATCATACTGTTCACGGACACACTTCAATCTGATCGTGGCAGCCATTACCCGAATGTAATGGCTACCTGCAGACCTCTGGTTTGTGCAGTCCCTCTGCTCCCATGACTCAAGTTAGCCATTTAAATCTGCAAGCCCTCTTATGTATGAAATCCATACTATTGAGTGAATTAATGAGAGCAAGAGGTCAGTTAAGGGTTAGGTAAAATGAAGGTATAAATCTAAAACAGCCGTTTCTGACATTCTGTCATTTTATATTTATTTATAAAGGACACAAAATCTTGGGATGAGGAAACTGAGTACAGCCAAGTAATAAAAAGCTCTACATTTGTTCCAGTTCTAAAAAGATCTGTGAAAAATAAGCTGACTGCATAGTTAGTGTATCAGTCATAGTGATGACAAAATGATTTACGGGAACAAATTTGACTGGGACATCCATCAGGGTTCTGAGCAGCCTGAAGTGGGCCTAACGATTTCTGGAAAAGTTCTGTTTCATAAGAAATTGAGTTCAGGCTTTTGGCAGCATCTGGTGACGAGGAAACCCTGCTCAGACTCAAAGATAGGAGCAAGTAAACACGTCTATCGTTACTCACAAAGCCACAATTAGTATGTCCGTTCTCGTTTACGTTCCTCAACGCTCCACACCTTCACGCCACAAAGAAACTGACCATGGAGTAGCGGAACAATGATAACACCATGTCAACATGGTAACGTCACGGCAACAACTCAAACCGACCGTACTCTGAGGGAGCCCACAAAGCTCCCAGGTGTGCAGCAGCTGAAAATGGCCCAGCCTACGGCTTGGAGAAAAACAAATCGCAATAGCAACAGCTTTGCCATTATGGCTGCCGTGATCAAAACCAGCAGAGGTTTATGAACACCACACGTTCACGAGTTCTTATCCTTTGTAGCCCTCCAGGTCAAAGACACCCTAACTCAGTTCACAACTTCATAAATACTCCTGTACTAATCTGTCATACACTTATTTATGGTCTGGCAGTCAGGGTGAGAAACAGCTTCAGAAAATGGATACAAAATCTAGGGTACTGGTGTAGGGCACTCTACACTATCCTCAACGTAGATTGAATTCAGTAAGATGATTACATGATCATTTGTTTCTCAGCTGTGTGATGGAAGTGCAGCTAATTAATGCAGCTGTATGATAATAGGCTTCAGATGTTTTAAATCCGTTTGTTGGAAGAGTTTGTTTGATTAATATAACTAAGTCATGCAAGTCAGATGCGATCACATGCACATTTATTTAAGGAAACAACTGCCTGCCAGGAAAGAAAGAAATGCAACCCTCAGCATTCTGAAAAAGATCATGGGCAAAACTATGCTAGATGTATTATATATTTTCAGTTTTTGACTACTTTGTGAAAGAGTTACAAAATGCAAAAAAGTTAAAGACCAAATGTAATTTAGCCTGGTGGTTTAAAAACACAAAACCGTTTGAGATACACTGATCTACTCATGGCAGTGAGTAACAGGACACATAATGAACACAGGACATGTCAGCTAAATGCTGTTCTGTCATTTATCACAATCAGAGACCTAAACACTTTCACCAAGGTGACAGATGAGGGGGGATTCTGAAAGAAGTTTCCCAGCCAATGAATTTCTCATTCATTTCTGGCTTCATTGTTTATATAGCATATTCCAACAAAACACATACAAATGATAAGACATGCCACATTGAGGCTGTTCTAACTAAAAGAACCATGCAGTCAGAAATATAATTTATCACTAGTGATATTAAGTACGTAGAAGACGATGCAAATACAGTGCAGAACTAGAATGGGTGTATTTTTCTTCTCTCCATTGCCGTGGTACATTCTATAATCCTAAAGAATGTCTGCTGCGCTCACGATCACTGTTACACCAATTTGGGGATTAAGCAGAGTTCTTTTCACCACCCTTGTCCCTCCCTGCCCCTGGCTAACGGTTTAGTCTTGAAGGAAGTTTGTGAGGCACAAGTGTGAAGTGAACTCTTCTGAAGCACAAAAATTCAGTAACTAAATAAGCCAGGTTCAGTTCTCCAATCCAGTCCCTAACCCAACCCAGCATTCAGGGGCTGTGGGCCAGAGACAGAATCCTTTTCGTCTGAGACATAAACAGCCCACGGAAAATAATTAAGCTATCCAATCCAATTATTTCTATCCAAAAACACTTTCTACTCTGGCCGACCCCAACCTTCCATGTGACACATCTGAGCCAATTAGAGCGGAATAGGCTGAGTCTGCATTGAATTAAAAAACAGACCTATCCAAGTTAGCTCGCAAGTCCAAGATGCAAGGTGGAAGCAAAATAAGTAGGCCATGTCAGAACCTGTGTGCTTGCACACAGGGTCACAGCTCATCCCCAGTTTTCATGGAGCAAGAATCTATCGCCAGGTACCCTATACACCTTATTTTGGGGAGCCTTTTTTAATCTTTGATAAGACTCGGCTGGCTATTCAACCCTCAGACCGCAGGTAGGGTGGGCACTGAAATCACAAGGCCACCACACCAGCATTGAGATTGACATTTTCTCAGATACACAGAAACCGCTCACACTGGTTACATAAACAAGAGCAAGACCTTGGCCAGACGTGTTCTTCATGAACAAATCAGCACCAATTTCATCACAGCTGGATGTGACTTCATCCAAAAACCATGTAGATCAGGAAGCAGAACCACTGAAAAATCTGCCTGTGAAATAACAGTAATGATTAAATAATACATCAGATGTTGATATAAAATGTGTGGTGCAGGATTGTACATGCATTTTTCCTACCTTTTAATCTTATTTTTCTTCTCCACAGACACTAGGAAGAAGACTTTTTTAGGTGAATATTTTCTTGACAGGGTAACAATAAGACGCATGTTTTGCTGATGAGCCACAGGTGTGCATCTTTCTTCCTGATGGAACTGCCTAAATCTGTTAAAATAGAACTAAACATAGCAAATGAGTCTGAGAGTGACTTGAGTCTGAAGTAGGAAAAATGTCTCTGACTGATTTAGGCCTTCATAAACAAACAAATATGTTAAAAGCCTTTTTTAGCCATGGATCAGCATTTTGGCTGTGGTCTCCAGTTACAATTTCCACTCTTCTCCCTTTGGCCCACCATTTAAAAAAATGTGGAACAGCAAACCAAGCTCTCTGGCAGCAAAATACAACTATGCAATAAAATCAGACTGAGCACACCTACTAAATTACACATTAATATATTGCCATTTGTAGGCATCATAAGCTTGTGGTTTTACATATACAGGGGCTTCAGAAAGCATTTAAACCCCTTCACTTCACTTATTTTGTTGTAGATTTAATTTTAAATGGATAAAATTGCTACTCAAAAACCCATAATGTAAAAGTGAAAAGATTTTATAGATTTTTGGAGATTTATTCAATATCAAAAACCGAAATCTCTCATTTACATAAGTATTCAGACCCCTTGCTGTGGCACTCCAAATAGAACAGGGCAAGGGTATAAAACCATGCCGCTCCATGAGAACCATCCAAAAAAAAGAAAAGCTTTTGGCTTTTTCCTCTGTGAGCAACTGTAACAAACTGACACCTGCATCAAGGTGTGTTACGTTAGCTGTGCGCCACCATGGCTCGCTATATTTCCACTTTGTCATTATGGATTATTGAGTGTAGATTGATAGAAAGATTATGCTAAAATTGGGGAAATCTTGTACCATTATTCAGAAGTACCTGGTGGTGAAACAGCTGGTAAAAGAAACAGGAAAACTAACACAGAATGAGCGACATCAGGAATAAATGTTAAACTTTTTTTTTATTTTCTTTGGTTGGATATAATCTATTACCTGACAATGACATTTTACAGCACAAATAAATATCATCACGTTAATACAGTGTTGTAATATTGCCATAATATTTTGTTTAAACCGTCTCCAGTTTTAAAGAAGTGAAAATATTTCGGTGTGCCGCAAGGACAAGCTTAGATCTTTCCATTTAAAATAATAACAGTATGAAAATTCTTGCGTTCCGTGAGTCATCAGAGCAGAGCCAGTGCTATACCCACATTACTGCCTGCCAGCCTCAAACACAAGACCCCTGGGAGGAACCTACACTGTCTGAAACTCAAGCCACAGACGGTCAGTGACCAGAACTATAAAACTGTCTGCTTCACTCAGTGTGCTGGTATCATTCTATTTAATTCCGACCGACAAAGGGGAAAACCGAAGATGCACTTGCTACATCCGAAAAATAACAGCCTTTAGAGAACAGTCGTGTCACTCATTCAATTATATTTGACCATGAAGTTCACCTGAGCTGTGACTTGTCATTCTACATGACACTTTCAGGAAGCAAAAACAAACACAAGGCAATACATCTGGGTGCAAATTACATCCTATCCTAATAGTGATAACTATTAACTTTACATCAATTGATATGCCCACATACACATAGTAGGCAGATGTACAGCAGAGTGTCCAACACAACCTGGGGTTTAGACTAATTCTCCTTTTGGGAGCTAAACAAAAAATCACCCAATTAGCATATTTATTTATTTTGGACCAACAGTATTGAAACTGTCGATAACCTTGTTTGTAAGCTTTCCAATAAGAGAGCTATACTTATATTTATATTGTATTTGTCTTTACAGTTTGGGGGGGCCCCAACTCTGAGGGTCCAGTCTACTGAATGGTTGGTCATTATGGTTAACCAAGCCACATTCTAACACTACAGTAGGTTAACAGGTATTAAAGAAAGTTCAACTATCTAATATTTAAAAGGAAATCACTACACAAGAGCAGAGGAAGAAATTTGTTAAGAGATCTCCCAGTTACAATGGACCAGAACACTTTTCAAAGCCATCTCATCAGCAGCCAAATGAGGAATGCACTTGTTTCAATGAGGCAGTCTTTCCTTCAACACTGAACAATCCAAATGTCTTCCGTCTATAAACAACACTGATTAATAACTTCTGGTGAGCCTCGGAGCAGAGTAATGTTCAAAGAGAAACTTTTATGCTGAGCAAGTCTGCAGAGGCATTGGGCAAATACACTAAAATTTGCCAACTGCTTGGACGAGGCAAAGAAAATATCCTTGAGAAGCAAAGTAAAATCCAAACTGATTCCATCACACTATGAAAGACTGAGAAAATATATTACAAGTAATTTTGCCGAATATGCAGTAGGCCTGGCCGGAGTAGCTGAATTGAGTACGAAATCGGATGGAACACCAACATTCCACTAGTATTAACCACAATATAAAAATATAGCTTTATGTGTATCATGCTGAGCTGAACGGATGTTTATTTAACAAAATATTCAACTTCAGAAGTAGGTATAGAACGCGAATCTAATGGCAACTATAACCACCAAAATGCCCATGAATCCAGCAGCATATTACCACCAAGGCAACCACATACAGTAAGTGATATTTGTTGCATTCTGCATGGTTAGGCTACCAATATATTCATGCCCCAGATTAATGTGTAGCCTATCTGCTTGTCATCAAGTAGAATGCGTGGCCGGATAAGTGATTAATAATACCTTGTTGTCTGAAAGGGACAGTAGACATGTCAAGGCATTTTACCGCTTAAAACTGGATTACATCTGGTGCTGCCTTAGATCTAGACTGGCTACACAAGGAGTTTCGCCAGTGGAAAAACATAGTGATATAAGCCACATAATATAGCCTAAGCTATATTCATTGTGTTTTCAATATTGTACTATTGAACTTTAACTATGCACTCACATGCCGTTTCTCTCATTTCCGTCCGATTTCCCCCACTTCGGCTGGATATCATTATGCCGTTATTATTTTTTGTATGAACTTTTTATGGTTTCTGTTGCTTTATTTCATCGATGATTTAAACAATCGACGTTAGCTAAATTCACAATGAGCGTACATGCGTTTCTAGAATCGTTGCCCTGAAATTGCCCGAAAACAATACAATTTGGCAAGGAACCTCGGCTGCTTGTATTTTTGGATTTTAGTCAAACGTCATTCCACCTGCACCTAATTGACACACTTGAACATCAATGACAGGTGGAGGGATAAAAAAATAAAAAAAATAAAAGAGGGGGATTGCCGGAAACAGCTGACATAAAATGAGTTGGGTCTTGGGTGATGGTTTACACCCGTGGGGAAAACCATGCAGTTCATAGTTAACAGCCCAAGGGGTTGTCTGAAAATGTCTCTACTGAATCGTAAAAATAGGCTACTTGAAAGGGCGATTTACCCAACCAAATGCAATATTCCATGCACGTAAAGTCGCAAACGATTGTCTGTACTTGAATGAATGAGGAGGTACCGTAGTTATTTGTCAATTTTAAGAGAAAGCAAATGGTCATGCTTATCAATGATTTAATGGTATGTGTATGCAACTTCAGAGGATGGAAAGTTGAACATTGGAAGTGCTGCTTAGTGGCATTAACTATTTCTGATAACAGAAAACTAGGCTCATAATGAACGTGACTTCCGCAGAGCTATCGACTTACATGAATTATCTTGGGTCTTAGCTCTGCAAACAATCCATAGGATTCACAATTCGTGGGAATGTTTCCAGGAGGGATGATTATGTGCACCCCTTCAAAGAAACTTGTCTCAGAATAGATTTATTTGCGATATTTGTCAGGATTAATACTGCTATCATCTGCCATAAATAAGATCAACACAGTCTATCAGTTGACCTTTGGTTGTTGTAATCTAAAACGTTCTTGCTGGTTTCATGCACTTGGGTGGGCCAGTGGCTTTGAAAGTGATCAGTTCATTGAGGCTGGCTGGTAAACAAAGCATAATGGGGCATATGAATTAGAAAGAGGGTAATTTGCTATTTTCCATTAACAAGTGCAACACCCCAAAGCTCACACCCCTATACATATTCACTCACCAGGCCTCTCTTCTAAACAAATCTTAGAAGATCGGTTTTGGTTGAAATCAAAAGTCATTGTGCTTAGACTGGGAGCAAATGCCTCCCTCTGCTCTGATATTTTTAAACCAAATATCACAATCAGATATTTAACTACTAACAGACTTATTCCAGTGTCTGCAGTAAAAAATAAGCAAAGCCAATATCTGTCAATTGATAGTTATTTTTGGTTCCAGATCTAAATAGGGAAAAAATATATAAATCCAAAAACAGTATGCAGGCTTTTTTGGTGTTCAATGTTGCCAATACCATAATTAATATTGATTTCTTTAATGGGTGGCCATAGGATAATGCTGTTGTAATGCTCCATCATATCTATTACAGAAATCTCCCCTTGTAACTAGGGGCTCCAAAGCAAACCTTTCTTAAAACCACATCCCATTTGTAGCATATGACTTCAAACTTTCTGTTAGGGGTTTGGCGGGAGAGATCTTGGTTAGGCGTGCATTCGAGCTGTCTGGGTGTGCCTTCTGTGGGCTCTTCTCTGTCCGCATGGAAAACTAAATCAAACGCTGATGTCTCGTCAGGTTTACTCCTTCACATGCTTGATCTTCTGTGATACATATTATTGAAGGGAGAACTGGGTCAGCTCAATTTATTTGGTCCTGCTGACATACTGTAAAAATATGGATAGCCACGGTAAACCTTTTTCTTTTTTTGTAAGCCCAGTGATGCTGATTTGTAATTGCTAGTTTAACATACACTGTATGTATCTATGGAGTATTTCAGTATAAAATGAAATTTAACAAGAAAAACAAACCTGGTTTGCAGTTTCATTATTATAACCAAGGACAAAGCAAAGCAGGCAATTCAATTATATTAGCAAATGCTTTATTTCTCATTCGAATAAGGTTGTTCTACACAACACAACATGACTGTAATTACAGTGGAAAATGTTTATTGTAAATAAATTATGAACTCATATTTTCTTCTCTACTCTGCTGATCTTACTAGCAACCTGCATACCAAAAAATATCTGAAACAATCCCACCCCCCCCCCCCCCCCCCCAAATATACAATGATTAGTTAGAATGATAAAAAATAAAAAAAAAACATGGTAACAAAATAATTTAGTACATCAGTTTCTGGATCAGTCTTATGCAAGATTGAGGGTTTTATGTCCAACAAAGTCAAACCACAGGGTTTTTTTTCTTGTTTTTTTTCAGTATAACCCACTGTTTGTCTACTTGGCACTCACAATCATATATTAACTGGGACAACTGTACTGTGATATACATTTTATCATACACAAGAGCCAAGTTTCTTCACAGCATGTAAATGGAGACAAGATTTATCAACGCATTGATATATTTTTGTTTTCATTTTGTTACTGGTGTCTATGCATAGAAAAAAAGTAATAAAAACATTGTAATTCTCCAACTTGTGCTTCCTTGATATTTGGTGTCACATTATCTAACTGACGGAGAAATAAGAGACAAAAATCCAGATTATAATTGTTATTGCATCAGTTTTGCCGTGTATCTACACACGTAAGCCTATATTTTTTCTCTTGGGGTTTCATATTTAGTTAAGATTTTCTCCCAGTAACCTCTCAATCCTGAGAGTAAATTGGTTATGAAGCCACACTTCTATATATCAGAGCTGAAGCGTGTGCCCAGACAGGAAGTGCTGGGAAATGGCCAGCATCTTTTCCTGCTTCACAGGGCCAGTGGACCCATGTGCTGAAACTAGGCAAGAAGGGCAGAGCTGCCCACCTACAAATGACCCTGGTGCTCAGCATCACGGCTGGTGCTGGGCCTGTGTGATCAGGTCACTGATGAGACAGCATTTCTCAGTGCACTCGCCACTCATTTCATTTTGTTGGACGATGTAATGTTTTCATATTCATTTCTGACAAACTAAATAGTGCTCAACACACACAATGTTATGACTTACAGTGAGAAAACAGACAGAGTGAATGCTCAAGTATAATATTAGGGATTGGAGCCAGATGAATGTGAAGTCAAAATATAATCTTTGTATATTAGTAATATCAGATTATTTAACGGACACAGGAATGACCATTTCAAAACCAAGTTAACTAATCCATGAGAGAGAAGTCTCAAATGTAACTTGGTGGTATAAATCAGATATTTATCTTAGTTGATATGACTTCTGTAAAGGCCTGTGTTTGCTTTAGGGAACAGTTTAATTTGATGTGCATCGACACTGAGCTTTTCTCATATGAGCTCATCTACATAAGAATTTGAACATGTGAAAGTGTTCAGCATTTTCTGCACTGAACTGCTTTTTTAGGCTGCTTTTTTTTGTTGGTTTTGGACAAAAAGAACATCAGTGAACCGTGGTGGAATATACACCCAATTCAGCCAGCATCACTGACTTTGATTGATCCGTGACATTTTTCTGGTACTGCATGAAGACCTAGTTTCCCTTCTCAGTTCAGAGCATTTAAATATGTCACAGGAAGTAAAAAATAACAGAAAAACACTCATATATTCAAAATGTAAAGTAACAAAATGTAAACAAACACACAGATCAACACAACATATAGTGTAATCCTTTTGCAAGCTACTATATTCCACAGTAATATGGGCACAGTATTGTAATTGGTAAAACAAAGGCTCAGTCTCAACTGCTTTGAGACCAAAGGCTGTAGATGGCG
This sequence comes from Conger conger, assembly GCF_963514075.1. NCBI lineage: Eukaryota > Metazoa > Chordata > Actinopteri > Anguilliformes > Congridae > Conger > Conger conger. Next base: position 63,435,741 of record NC_083763.1, read on the forward strand.
TGTAAAAACAGTGAACATGGCAGTTTAGGGCAGGTATTATCAGGATGTAACAACAGTGTTATGGCACCAGTCCCACAATTCTGACATGATGCTTATTACACAGCTGACATGGATCTGCCAGCTAGCCAGAACATACAACCCCTGAAATCTCAACCAAAATATGCTACCCTAGAATCCCACGGAATCATAAACCCCTTGAAATTCGTAATTGAACATATAGTACAGTACAGCACCTGAAATTCCCACTTAAGCCCACTAACCCTGAAACCAATACAGTACAAAAACAGCATTGCATGCAATCATCATGGTGTTATCAGGATCAGACCTGGTTTGTGTCTTGGAATTCTAAGAGAATGCATACGTTTCATTTGAGAGCCAATGACTTCAAGTAACATAGCACTGAGAAATGACCAAAAGTAAAAATACATGTTAATTTTAACAAAGTAGGTTATCAACTATAAAATCTTTGAATGCAAAGTATTTTAGTTTTGTTTCTTCAGCACAGACTTCTGAAAAGCATGCTATACTGTATGCAGACAAAACACTTTATAAATGTAAGGTTTACACTCTACAGCAAAATATCCCATCATAAACTTTCTCGCTGAAGCTTTCCTTCATATTTCAGAAAAGTTCATAGATTAAAGCTTCTAAGAAGAAAAAAAATCAACCTCAGTGAGTAAAAGTATACCATTTTATATGAATTATAAAAATAAATCATTTGTGTCATTTTCCCCCATTTTTTTTCAAAATGCCCAGTAGTTTGCATAATCATTGGATAGGATCACTGTTCCTGGTCCCCATCATTATAGGCCTGTGAAGAACAAGACAAAAACATTAGTCTCCTAGAAACCAAATTCAGACATATATAACCACTAATAAGGATAATAACTGGAGTAATTATCATAAAAGACACTTTGATATTCAAACATGTCGACTGAAGGACAACCGTGGATTGGAAAAATCAGAGCTGATGTAGCCTGCAGCTCGAGTGCCCTTTCACACTCTGTGCATTCTGCGATTAACAAGGCTAGTGACTTGTATGTGCTTTACAGCAACCCCTGTTTGGGTTGGTTACAGTGGCTCTGCGTGGATTTTATAATATTGCCAAGTCATTTGTGCAGACTGCTCAAGGCCCTTTAAAAAAGGCAGCACATTCAGGCTCTTTCCACACAAAAACCGCAGACAACTCCACCAGACACCATTTCTATTAGCTTATCCTTCTTCAGAGTGTGTATTTTGCACCATAATGATTCAGTGGAAACAGACATTTTCAGTCACACTTTCCAGTGATCCTGTGCTGCACAGGAGACATCAAAAGCAGAGTGCATTTCAGATGTGGTGCCTCTTCTCCTGTAAGTCATTACTCCAGAGACACAGACAGATTTAACATTTCTGTTTGACAACATCATAAATAGACAGTGAGAAACACCTAAATGGCATTTTAGCGAAGGAGTTTTGTTGATATGCAGGCGTCGACTATAAAGTGGAAAACAATCTAATTCAAAAAGCACAGCCGGTGCTTGAACGTCTGAATGATGCATGAATTGACCGCTTAGGGTTATTTACCTTGTGAGACAAAATATTTTCTAAAACATAACGCCTTTATCCAAAGCATTGTAGAATTGATGCTTCTCATTCACCAATTCATACACTCACACACCAATGGCGATTGGCTGCCATGCAACCTTATCACTATATAATTTCAGATCAAATCCTTAATGTTGTACATGTGCCCACCTGAAAACACTGATCTTTTAGTGGCATCCCGTACTCCGCTCTGGCTACCTGTATAAACAACACATAAAAAACAGAATGTTAGCTCTGCATAATGACATCTATTTGCATTTATTATAATTTATTCAAATTACATCACATATATAATCTGTAGTATAACGAGGGGCAGTCCAATCATTTTTATGACATTTTAATACAAATCACATAGCTACTTGTAGACACAGCACCTGCTCTCCACGTTTAGATTGTGAAAGTCAAAGTCACATTTTTGAGTCATCTTAATAAGGAATGACAGTGTTACTATGTTTTGCAATATTTCTATATTTTTAAATACATTGAAACAATGCTGGTACAATGAACTGAAGCGATAACACAACTGGATCAGGTCCACTGAATTTGAGCTCTCAACATCAGCAGCTGGGACATTCACAGATGCTTAAGATGAGCTAAAAAAACAACAATGAAAAAACAATGAAAGTACTTCATTTTGAAGGTTCAGAGAACAATGGAGGCTTCATAGTTTTATTTATTTATTTTGCAGACAGTGGAGGTATAGACCAAGATGCAGTCTGGTAGGGAAGTCTTCTACAAAGAATGCATCATAGAGTGTCCAATATAACTCAATGAGCTCAGGTCATTTTCTATGTGGCCAGCAGAAAAAATAAATGGTAGATAATGAAAGAAAAGTGTCCTTATTAATGTGTAATCATTAATATCCCTATGGTAGTCATTGCTGAAGTTTCTAAACACAAAATTCTATTTCAGAACCCCATAGGTGTGCGTGATTTTAAGTTATTCATGCGCAGAACCACAAAGGAGAAGCCTTTTGGGAACATAAAGAGAGAGGAACTCCTTTCATCTTTATTGGAGATGGTGGTTACCCCACAGTAGAAGTCTCTGAAATAAAAGGAAATTGCAAAAGATCTTTTTTAGTTGTTGTTTTTCTCAAAACAACTTTGATGCTGATTTAGAAACCACTGCTGGTATGCAGGGTCTGACAGGAAAGACCGTACCCCACACTGAACAATTCAACACAAGTCACAGCAAACACAGCAACTTACTCTCACTCTCTCAGTCCGTCTCTCACTCTAGCTCTGACTCACATTCTCAATCTCACTCTAACTCTCTCACTCTGACTCTCTCTCTCTCCTGGCACGACCTGTTTCCCACAGCCAGGCCCCTGAAGACAGTTAGGGGAAAAAAAAACTTGTTTCACGAAATGTATTTTGGCAAAAGAATAATCCCGGAACAGTCATATACAGTTGCCCCTAATTTCTTCCAATGTTTGTGTATGAAACGTCTTGCCTCACCGGAATTCACATTTTACAAGCCGGGTGAACGAGGAATTTGTCATTCATTTCCGCACGCAGTGTTCCTTCCGTTCCAAGCCGTTGATCCCATAATTTGTTTACTAGGAGAAACATACTCACAGGAGAACATTCCTGTCAGTGTTGTTTGGGAAAAGCTGAGCCTATTGACAAAGGGAGAGATACTACAGCATGGGTATCGGTGTAGCGATCCAGTCCATCAGCTAACAGCGCATTAGCTCTCTCATTTTACAAAAGCTGCAAGACTCTACAGGCTTGGCACTGTCAACTACTGTCTGGTGTTGATAATGTGCCTGGGTTGTTATTGGGATGTGATTTTTATCCCAAAAGAGACTGTTGAAAGCCTTAACATGAGAAAGAAGAGCATGTGAGCATATTGGAAACGTTTGCTGGTCAAAACAGTATATAATATAATATAATTATGAAATGTGATCCAAATGTTCCAAGCTGACCAGTTCTGAAGGGCATTATTAGGTGTTTGATCTGCCCGTGTTCTGACTAGTCACGAGAGCCTGGATTACTCAGCCTGGCCTGTGGAGATTAGGTGAGACAGGATCTGGAACTGTAGGCCTACTGTTTCTCGCATAGAATTACATCAGGCTTGTTCAAGTGTGTAAAAACTCTATTTTAACATGGTAATATAATTGACCATGTAGTAATGTGCACAGGACTGAGAGAGGCAGATATATATTTGTAATATTTTAGTAACATGACATGTTTATGTTTTTTTAATCATATAGGAACACAAAAAGACATCATTCAGTTGAATATGTTTGGCACAAACAGCCTGGGGTGTTGAAACTGTATATGTTTTTATTAAAACAATATCAAACCGAATGATACCGAATATTCTGCCTGCAAGCTTTGCTTGCTTACAGAGTTTCTCTCTCTTGTTGCTAAGACAAAGGTTGTCATGAGCGCCTAAAGGGCGTTTTTTTTCCAGGTGAGACACATCAGCGGCCCCGACGGCCTGGCATTGCGGCTCATTTTGAGTCATCCTCACTATTCATGTGCAGGATGCCACGGTATCGTCCTTTAATGAACCAACAGGGCATAATTCCAACGCCCTGCACGCACGCTAAATTCCTGTATGAATTTCACTGTTCGTGCTAACGCTTGCAATAACACGGACACAATCGCTTTTGAACGGCGATCTTGGGAAGTGAGTCGAAGTCGCACGCCACCCCGCAGCCTGCTTATCAGTCGGTTCCGCTCTGGGGCAGAGTCCGTGCCAGGTGGGGGGAGACAGAGGGGCAGTTCACTCACATTTGTCCTGCTCGGGCTGCTCCACGCAGTCGCTGTCCGTGTCGCTGGGCACTAGCCAGGGCTGCCGCACAGCCTGCAGCTGCTGGTAGAACTCGTCCTGACGGAGGACAGAAAGAGTGACTGCTCCAGGGCAGAGCTGCTTTACTTCTCGTGTATTTTCTCTGACTACAAACACATTCACATCCACAGATTTACAAACAGAAGCAGAACTCAGAGGAGTATATTCCCTGCCTGAAAAAAAATGTTTAATGTTTAACCCTATGTTCTGTGTTCATGCACTGATGTGTAATGTGTAAGTTATGATTCAAATGCTATGTGACGTGCTCAATAGCTATAATCTATGGACTATGCTATAGGAAATTCTCGATTGTTAACTGAAAGGTATGCATTATATTCAACTGTTCACTTCAATTTCCATTTCCTTGTTTTCTACTTTCTGAAATGTATTCCATGTATTTTTCTTAAAACAAAAAACACATGTAAAATGTTTTGCCAGCTACTGTATATTTGGACCTAGGACGAAAAGGTGTATTGGCCCGTAACAATGCAGCCAGATTAAATTGAACAAAAAATCTAAATTACAGAAAACAAAGACATAGACCACTGGAAAACATGGCAGGTCTATTATGTCTACAGATGTTTTTATTTTCTTTAAAATGAAGCCCACCTAACATTATAATCCTTTGGGCCAAACATTAATAAAATGCCCAGTGTTCTCTTTTCAAAAGGCTTTTATGTGTTCTTATTTTAAGGTGACATGGCTCTTATATTTAATGAAAGAAACTGCTATTAAATTACACACAGGCAAAAAAACCCCCCAAAAAACGGTCTTTACTTCGAAAACAGATTTTAAAAATGGCATAAATATATTTTTCCCTTCAGATTTCTGTATGCATTTTCACAATGGTAGGACCAGGTGGATTCAATAAAGCGTGATTTGTGGTTCTGTTTTTTTTTTTGTAAATTCACTAGGCGTCAACCAGGAACTGAGGGGAAGAAAATATACAGAAAGCGTTAAATTCCTTCTCGTGATTAATACAACCATCAAAAAGGGCTTTGAATTTAACAATGCTGCCAAGCGGTAGACCATGAACAAGAACTAAAGAAAAATCTCTCTTTGCCCAGACATATTTTTTCCCTTCCTAGATTCAAAATCCTGCCGTACCCACCTCACTCACATGTCCGGTGTTTTTTCATTGCATAAAAATGTCATGTTCCATTGCTATCACGGTCCAGCCTGCCAACTTCTCTTATATCCACAGAAAATACATGTTATAGAGAAAGATTTAACAAGTGGGTGGCCAAAGTCCTACGTAGGACCATTTCACTAACAGTCTTGAATCTTAACCTTTGCCTTTGTTTCATGTGATAAGACCAGAGCTTAAGAAAGCACCTTATAATGAGTGCTTACCTTTGAGTGAAAAGCTTTTTCAGTTAAAAACATTGTAGAATTATAAAAAATAGTAACTGAAATAGTAGCTTCAGTTATGTGCTATATGTACTTACTCTTGACAACCTGAGCCAATTAAATGGGATACTGATTCACTAATCCATTTAAGGGTAAAAAAAACTGCTTAAAAACAACAAACTTTAGAGAAACGAGAATCGAGAGCTACAGTATTTCGCAAAAACATACCAATCAAGCACCAGCATCACGTGCCTGTCAAGTTAAGCCAGACTCAGATCAGTGCCTAATTCACAGCTCAATCAAATGTCATTAAGGGCCCACTGGAAAAAAGAGTGCCCCTGCTACAGTATAAAAGCCCTTCATCATTCAACAGCTTGCATTCCCAGCATTATTGCCAATTAAACATAATATCGTGTTTCCTGGAGGTCTCATCAATAAAATAAATGCTCTAAACTACTAAGCTATTTAAGGCCCAAATTAGCTTTATTAACCAATCAGTATGTGGAGTTTTGTTGGAAAATGATACTCCTCTTTGGTACAGAGCATGAGAAATGCTGCTCTGATGGAATGATTTGAGTGGATAGGTTTAATTTGGCCTTGGCTTTGAGAGGGGAGATCTCATTAAGATTGATGCGGTGTTGGAATGGGGGCGTCAGGCAGGGTGGAGGGTCAGTACCTCTGACATGTAGGCCCGGTGGCTGAAGGCCTTGCCCAGGCTCTCGGTGGTGCTGAGGCCCGGTGGAGTGAGCAGGGGCCTTCCGCTCTGGCCGGTGGGGGTGACGGGCCTGCTCCTCAGGCTGGCAAACATCTCGTCCTTCAGGCTGTGGCTGCCAGGCGTGACGGCCCGCGGCATCAGACTGTTGGGGGTCAGCGGCCTGCTGGGAGTTGTAGGCCGGCTCCTGGGGCCGCTGGGGGTGGAAGTCCGGCTGCTGGGGTTGCTAGGCGACTGCGCCCGGCCCATTACCAGGGAGGTGGGCTTGTTGCTGAGCAGCGGCAGCACGGTGCCCTTGACCGAGAGGCCTCCGGGGGACAGCGGGCGCGAGGTTTGGGGCAGCGGGTGGGTGCTGTGGTGGAGGGGAGTCAGGTGCAGACTGCTGCTGGGACTCCTGGCCACCTTCGCCTCGGCCAGCTTGGCAAGGTCTCGCTCCACCTCTGTGGTGAAAGATGCCAAAAACATGCTGGTTATACTCCCACACTTACCTACCTACTCCTGTTTATCGCTCACTCTAAATATCCAAGACATGGCAAAGGACGCTCTATTTATTAGCATAGTTGTAAATGTCACTCTTGTGTTACTTTTGGAACATATCCCAACTCACATTTCTGAACGTTCAGGAAGCAGGATTGTAAAAGTCTCTTTTTTTAACTGAGAATGATCAAAGCACTAAAAAACCAACATAGACAGGTCTGGTAAGCAGCTATTTGAGTCAGAGAAGGGATGAGTCTACCAGCTGCTGATTTTTCCATGTACTGAGGTTGAGCTCCGGTTGCTTTTTTCCTGATGTTTATGTTTATTTTTCCTAGTCATCAGTGGCCACATTTACTATGTAAACTGTGTCCTCCCACCACCTCCTTCAGCTGTGATCTCATAACTGCGTATCAAACATGCCAATATGGCAGCAAGCATAAGCCTGCAATCAAATTCACATTTATACAAGTTTTTTTGTTTGCTTTTTGGATATTCAATTAATGTAGCTTTGAATACCAACAAGCTACCAACAAGTGATTTTCAAGGAAATATCTGGGTCTTGAAATATAGGCTAACTAGGTATTTTACACCTAGAAGCTTTTAATTTGCACAAAACAAGCTTAGAGTTAACATGAATGAATTACACTTCCCAGAATCACTCAAAGCAAAATATTGTCATGGAACCATATATGTGTGACATGTAATAAATACCTCATGTGGATGCCGTGTATTTCACAAACCTTGACTTCCTCATTTATGGGAAAACATTGCTTTCTCCAAAACAAACATTTCCCTCCAGTGCAAATAATGAAATGCGTGTTTTGTTTCAAATGACAAAATCTTCAAATGCTGTCTGACTTACAGACCAGTGAAAGATAATCTAATTTGTTAAAATGGTTCCACGTTTAAGGTATAGCATTATTCTGGAATCAATACATTGAAGTTAAATTAGATTCCCATATCTGCATTTGATAAAATACAACCATAGGGAGTTAAGAATTCCCCCTGAGGTACGACACATATTTTATTTCTCAAATTCCCATGGTTCCAAACAAATGTACCTTGAAAATTTCATGGTAGATAAAAAAAAAAAAGCCTTTTAAAGTCAGAAGAAAGAAGACAGATTAATGTAGTGACTGATCTAAAAGAGCAGTCTAGGGATAAAAGCCCACACACCTACTTCGTGTGACATCATTTTTGTCTTGTTTTCCCAGTCTCGTTTTGATTTTATAGACAGGCAGAAATGTTTGAATTAATTTTTTATAATATCCAATTGCAGCCCAAATATGTTTGATGGCAACAATTTCCATAATAAATTGTGATTACTGTTTCCCTAGCTGAATATAGTTACTTCATTTTCAATTAAGTAAAATATCAATTAAATATAAATGTTGTTTATAATGGAAATATCTGGAGCTTGTGTGGTGACATTTAAGCTGGCACAGAATCATGTACAGAATTGTATTTGGTGCATGTGATTCACCATAAATACATCACATATGTATGCTCGGTATGTAGAGACTCAGTTACGGTTAGCACTTCCTTTCTCAAAGGTATAGAGGTAGTGCCCCACCTGGATGAAAAGAGGCTGTCTGTCTGGAGAACGGATTAAAACTGCACACTGAGGTAACAGAGGTATGAGAAGAGTGGCTGTTGTTAATGTTCCACATATATTAGAACCCTGTGGAATAAAACATGGTTTCCGGACGCACGTGCTGTTCCACGGCTAACCTTGACTGGCAGGCACAGTTGTATGTTTAAAGACATCAAGTACACAACATCCAAGTTACAACTGGATCACCAGCACAGACTAAATTCCACACAAGGCCTGGTCTGAAGGGAGAGCCAGACAGACTGGGCTCCAATTGTACGTGATTAAATACCTGACATCAAGTTCTGCGCCTGCGGCAAAATGTGAAGCAGACATTATCAATCTGTAATTAACCTTCTTTAATCAAACCAGCCCTGGATGAAAGGCTACAGTAACAAGGTATGCAGCAGTAAAAAAAGGGCGAAGTGCTTTACTTTCTGTGCAAAGCACAAAGTTGCCTAAATGGATCATCGATAGGACACACTGTATGTGATGTAATACTGGAAAACTGTGAATGGGCACTTCCATGCTAAGTCACTTATCGGTAATTTGTATAGCATAAAGTAAAGTAGATTTACCCAAATTATGATAAATGGGAGTCAAAAGACTTAACCACGGAATGGGAGTGAAAAATGAGATAAAAGCGAAAGTTTTGGCTTTTGGTATGGAAAACATTAGCAACTAATAAAGGCATGAAAGGGGGAAATTAGGTTGTTCAATGGCTTCATACCCCATGTGGGGGGCTCTGTTTGAATATAACTTTGCGTAAAATCGCCAAAAAATCAATGCCATCTGTGGGCTGGAGGGTCTTTCAAGAGCATGGGGTGTATTGTAAACATACAAACTTCTGCTAATGCTAAACTGCCATGGTACCGTTTGCTTTCTTCAAGCAGCAGACAGAGTGAGACTGGGGTGTGTGAGGATGGAGGACTGCATGAGCAGCCCTGCTGAGAACACACCCACGAAGCGGGGACCAGTGTGTTTCTGGGGACTTTGTCATTGTGAAATACAGTATGCGGTGTGCAGGGAGCGAAGCAAAACAGAGGGCAGGACGCGCGTAAACAAAGCACTGCGAGACACATGTCTTACATTTGATCCCCGTAAGGCAGCGCTGCCTTTGGTCTACTCAGAGGCCTCCGCGCAGTTAATCACTTATTCCCGGCTTCACTCCCTACGCCCGCCTCCATGTCGCCCCGCGCTCCGTCTTTTCAGATCAAAACTGATAAAACGCACCGTAACCAAGGCGCTTGATTTTCAGACAAAAATCTGTCAGCACTCACTGTATGAGTCAACTGCGCGTTTTAATGGCTTCGAGGTGTCTGGCTTATTGAATTAATAAAATATGTCCAGAGTGATTTTTTTCAAAAAACCTTCATTTGGGGGAACAGTTTTTAATTAGGGAATCAAAATCTTAGGCCCTAGTAGTTTCTCTGGCAGCAATGAGGATGGGTGGCCGCGAGCTCTCTTCAGATGTGTCCCCATCGATGGATTAGCGGTGGGCTTTAGCGCCGATCTGCTTGATGGTGGTTGTGTTAAAACTGCTACATGTGTGCGTACCGGCGAGATGTTTGCCCATGGTCTCCAGCTCCTTGGAGAAGAGAGGGTCCTTCAGGAAGACGCCTTTCTGGCCCAGGGAGCTGACGCCTCTGGCAGCCTTCAGATCGGAGTCCCAGACTGCTTGACGCTGGCGAAGGGGGAAAAAAGGCACATTTGAAGAAAGACCCTTAAATTACACGTTTATATTTTTACTATTGCTAAATTCTGCAGCCATTTTTGTTATAATGAGAGGCACTTACAAGTTTTTAATGGCCATTAGAGAAACAGTATAAACCACAATGAGCGATCATGAAGGGCCGTACGGGAACAGTAGGCTTTAACTTTGTTCCTGAACATCAGCACTAGACCAAATGTCAGTAGTGGTAAAAGACATTTTAAAATAACAATCAATAAACTCATGGGAGCTATGAAGACAAGCTTAACTGGCGCACGGCCTGACAGCAGCCTTACTGCCCTTACATTTCATGAACAAAGTCAGCAGTTTTCCACTTTAAAGCATGGGAAGATAACAGTTACAGTACATCAAAAGTGCAACACTCTTTGCTTGTTTGGCTCCATGACGAATTAAAAATGCTTCCACAGTTCTGACTTTGCTGATGGTATTAGCACACATATTACATTAGCATTAGCATTACGCATTGAACACAATGATAATGTGAGCACTGGAGCAGCCTTGCAGCTGCCAGCGAGAGGAAAGCTGCTGTTGTAAGCCTTAGTCATGGTACACATGAGGACAGAGCGCTGAAACAACAGGTCCAACGATGCCTGCAACAGCAATCATCCACACCTATCATACAAGGCCATGTATTTCTGGCACCTGTCATCATTTTAAAAGAATTATGTTTGCAAGGACTGACATGCCAAGTAATCACAGTACATATATTACACACTATGTTATATGCCTAAGGTAAGACACCAGAGATCAAACAATCACTTCAGCCCTGAAGCCTAGGTGTATGGAAAGTGCATACAGTTAATAAGGGCAGTTCTCAGGTGTTCCAGAAAGGTATCAGCTTTTCTAGGAGGCATTCCTTCATAGCTGGATCTGGGAGCCCTACAGATATGAATACATGGCCTCATCACTGGTGAACCTCTGTGCATTTGTTATAGTTGACTTGGTGCCAGGTGTTAAATCAAACAGTATGAGAACTTTTAACAGCTATTGAATGCACAAGGCTTTATCTAAGGGGGCTTATTAAAATCTTATGAAATTATGTACAAAGGTCCGTTGCATGACCTCAAACTGTGTGCGATTTAGAGACACATGCCCAAATTGAAATGCCCGAATGTGGCCTGAGGACAACCATCAGGTAAAACACCATCACAGGGACCCTGGAGTTCATACTCATGCTCCAACCAATCCCTAATCACTGTATGTCCCCCAACCCATCCCTAATCACTGTATGTCCCCCAACCCATCCCTAATCACTGTATGTCCCCCAACCCATCCCTAATCACTGTATGTCCCCCAACCAATCCCTGATCACTGTATGTCCCCTAACCAATCCCTGATGACTGTATGTCCCCCAACCAATCCCTGATCACTGTATGTCCCCTAACCAATCCCTGATCACTGTATGTCCCCCAACCAATCCCTGATCACTGTATGTCCCCTAACCAATCCCTGATCACTGTATGTCCCCCAACCAATCCCTGATTTCCCTGAACAGATCAGCCCAGTGGGTGAGACGTGCCATGTTTACTGACTGCACTATGTGACATCACACACTTCCTGTTAAAGCTTGTTGTAGAGAAGATCATACAAATATTCTCACCAGAGAAGCTTTCGTACTACCCAGAATGCACATCTGTCCTACTGTCAGATACAGACCCACAGACAGTAATGCAGAACACACACACACGCGCAAATATATATCACTTCAGACTGAAATGCTCCACAATGGAAAGCTTCAATTTGACCTCTAACACCATAATATCAGCACTGATAAAACTGCTTATTTACAGGGGGATCTGGCCTCTCAAAACCCCCTCCCCTGCTCCAGGCACAATATGGTAGCATTGTGCTGGAGATCTGCTGTTTGGTAAGCACAATTCATGCAAAAAGTCTACAGAAACAGTCCACTGTATTGTGTTGGCTAAATTCTTTTCTACTTGGGCACCTGGAGTATTTCAAGCCACTTATATTAGGGCTTCTCGTGCTCAACACATAAATAATTCTGACAGACCAAACTGACTGAGCAGCAGCAAGTTTTCTGTTTTTTTTTTTTTCCTTGAGAAAGCCCAGTACAGCTTCTTCTGCATTTTTCAGACTAAACTCAAAGCAGCACACATAAATCAATACAAATACTGCTGACCAATCCCCAAAACCATAGGCATACAACCCAGGCTTCTATGCCCTCTCAAAATCTATTTTTTAGATAGTACATCAGAGGGTGGCGTAAGACATGACAAGACCAGGAAGAGAAAAGTTAATTCCTTAAGAACTACAGTCTGTGTCTAGAGCTAAAAATAAGTATTTAGGTATGTATTTCAGATGGAATAAACAGCAAATCACATTTCAGTCAAATTAATCGAAATTTAGAACTTTTCAAAAACCTTTCCAAAGACTTAGCACATTGGGCCAATATTTTATGCGGTAGTGGCCTTGAACAATAAACTTTTTTTTCTTTTTAAAGTTGTTTGCATGGGATGTAAAAATCCAGTCAAACTTTTGCCTTCCCTTGGCGCATATCAAATGGTAATTATTACAAATCTCTTTATGATGCAAGTAGGCTGACATGATGGGTGATTGCTTTTTGCCAGTCAAAACTTCACACAACCAGAAGAAATCATGGCAATCATTTCAGCACAAGCATTAAGTATATCACATGAGAATAGATTTTATAAATGCTAAGTAAACAACATGTTCCTTTGCATGTGTAACAGGGAGCATGTTCCTTTGTTGCCTGTCAACACAATTTGTATTTGCATGTGTGATTCTAGGTAATGATCTCAAATCCTCTATAAGCCTGATAAAACAGACAGATTAAAGGGCAGAGAGTACAGTGAGTACAATACTAAAAGAGCACCCTCCTACAGGGATATTCCCAAACCCTGACTGGAGGCCTCAGTGATCTAGATCAATGGCTCACATAAACTGGCCATGAAGAAGAGAGCAGAAGAAGAGAGAAGTTTAATTTAGAAAATTAACTGTTATGTCAGCATGTAAAATGAGGCCAACTGTACAAAAGAGGCCTAAGCTACAAGGGATCAGTGTGCTGTGTAAACAGTGACGGAGAGCGTAGGCAGGCTACAAGCTGGCACTGACCTACAGTAGTTCAATCATGCAGAGTATTCTCAGACTACAGAGTAAACTGGGATAACCTGAATGATATGTCTGATGAAGGGCCTTTCCATTAAAAACAAAACAGACCAAGTCAGTTTGAGAAGGTCTCAATGGGAGGCGAAGTATATGAAGCTTAAAATTTCAACAAAACCTTTCACTACAAGGGACATTAAGCTTACTCTTATAAACAAAAAGGTCGACCTGACATGTTCAAAGCTGCTAATTTTGTAATACCGCATGGTAGGGGCACCGCATGGAGATCACCATGCCTCAGAGAGATCCTTTTACCAAAAACAAGAAAGACACCAAACGGTTATACACGTTAATCTGTGGTGAAAACAGCCGGCTGTTAGTAATCATAGTCTACAGTCCAAAGCCCGTCGACAGCGACAGTGCATTGCTGTCAGAAATTGCATGACGACATGACTGGAGCTTTAAGGCATCCACACAGTAATATTTCAATATAAATCCATTTTATTTTCACAGTTGGGGCTTTCAATGTGCATTTTCATCAGATTACAGCCAATCATACTGGTTTCTTTGGAATTATTAGCGCAAACTTTGCTATCAATGCTCCTCAATGACTGCGTAAGCGTCTATGGGAAAATTTTGACTTTGTAATCAGTAATGACATGTAACCAATATTATTACTACGTAGCAAAAAAATATAGTGAATATAGCCAAGAATGTAAAGATGAGTATGTGCAGATAGAAAGGATTCAATTAGAAACTATTAGAAAACAGAAAAAACTATTCTGGCAGAACTATCTATGCTATCCATGCAATATACATACTGATTGTAGTGAGAAGTAGAACAAAGGATGGTTTCTTGTTGCACCATTACTTTAAAACACATAATAATAATACTTCAATTATACAAAAGAATATTGTGAAATGGGATGCTTTTGGCTTCAGGTTGACATTTGGTTGGCCTAGTATTCATTGTGTAACATAAAAAGAACATATTTTGTAGCTTACTAAAGTCCCTCTCAGGACTCTCTTTACAAATGTGCAAATGGTTATGGTGATTTCCTTCTTTTACAAAGCCACCAACACATGGATTCTACAGTGAGCCCTCACTGGTGATGACCCAGAGTACAGAGCTGAGTCAAGACCCGGACTTATAAAGGAGAGGCCCTCGCAGTCACCAGATCACAGGGCCGAGGCGGATCAGAGGAAACTGGAGGGAAAGGAGAAGAAAAGGAAAGCTAGCAGTGAAGCATCGAGTGACCCGTTCATCCGGCCCGAGCACTGATCAGACCCAGACTCCTCCAGACAGAACACACAGGAGGAGGGCAGAACACCACAGCGGTGGAGCCCAGTACTCCACACCAGATTCACCGGTCTGTGTGTGGTTTCAGAGGGAGCTTACAGCGGATGAAGACCAGGCTCCTGCACAACATTAATGTCAACAACATGAGCACGCGCTCTCCTGCTTCCCGTGCCATCGGAGGGAAGGGATGGAGCTCTGGGCCAGGGGTGGAAAGGGCTTGGAGAGACCGCAACTTCAGACCAATCACCGGTGGTCACTGAGGGTGACCCGGTAGAGACGCCACGCCAAACGAGTACATCTGCTCCCAGCAAGCCTCTACTGGCTGATAACGTGCCACGGGCCAGATGCAAATAAAGCGGGCTCCTCCAGCTAGGACAGGCGGCTTGGTGGAGGGAGGCCAGTCCAACCGTCTACAAGGAAGGAAACACCACTGACCACATTACCCCAATCCCACAAGGCAGGCCGTCAAACCAGCTTAAAGGATACCCGCTGTTTGTTTTCTGGATATGGGATGGGGGAGAAGAGGGGGGTTTATGGGGTTGGTGGGAGGCCTTTTGTTGTTGCATGTCTTTGAGTTTTCAACATCTAGCTGAAAACAAATAGCTGATTTATTATACTATATTGTGAAAGGCTGCCATATTTTGCTCGCATTTGCATTATTTTCATTGTGTTTTGTTTTTCTGGGTACTTTTTGATTATTAAAGCATTCAAAAAAAATTGTTTCAGCATGTATGCCTTGTATTAAGAACTGCAAAACTAGCGACATTTTGTGTTCAACGATTCATGAGTTGATGATATTATATCTGTGCCAGGTGCAGGGTGGCAGTGTAAAGGTCAGGGACATGCCTGAGGTTGGGTCTATTCCCATGTAAAGAACTTGTGCAGATATAAATGGACATTTTTAGATATACAGCTATAGAGAACATAAATCATGCACATCTCCCTGCATAAGTGCGCCTGCTAAATGCATTAGATATAAATGAATGGAGAGATGCTATCAGTCACTGTCCTCACTTCACTTTCAGGAAGTGAATATCCAACATAAGGAGGGCAACTGAGTTCCTCTGCCCCGGGGAAAAATGGTAACGAGGCTCCTAACACATATTCATCAAAAAAGGGTGCCTTGGCAGGACACAAACTCACACACGCATATGCACACACAAACTCACACACGCATATGCACACACAAACTCACACACACATATGCACACACAAACTCACACACACATATGCACACACAAACTCACACACGCATATGCACACACAAACTCACACACGCATATACACACACAAACTCACACACGCGCACACACACATGACCATGCATACGCATGCAGGCGTGTACACATACAATACAGTGAAACAAACATGCTTGCATTATTTGTAACTCTACTTAGGGACACCAGATTAACCACAAAAGTACAATTTGTTCTGTAAGGGCTCAGCGTTTTTAAGGCGAGAAATGTTCTTTTGTCTTACGAAGAACCGAGGGATTCTTTGGGTTTCCAAAATAGTAAAAATGTAATTACTTGGCCCAAAAATGACCATTTGCTTAGTTACTGCTTCACAAAAACAGCCTTAATCATTAAATGCGGTGGCAGAATCATGCATTTCCAATTGGGGTTGGTTCGTAGATGGAAAAATAGTGATAGACATCAGTGTATTCAGATAAATCAGAACAGGGACAACAACTGTGATGACGGTAGAAAGGACAGATGTGGTCCTGTTTTACATTACCGTTGGTTATGAAATCGAACTGGCAGAAATAGCCAGTGGCATGATGGGGGAGCATGTAATGTGAGAGATCACTGTAGTTTCATTTATTTATTTTATTTACGTGTCTTTTGCAATAAGACAATTAAGCATGGAGAAATTAAGCCACATTAGAGAAAACCACTAATATGCAAGTCTGGTCAGACTAAAAATACATTTGTCAAAATAAAATAGCTATTTAAGAAAAGTATATACTGAAAGGCTATGGATTTGGCCAGGCCTCCCAAAACTGCATCTTCACTGTAGCAGTTGTCACCCAAATAATACCATTCAAATTTGCAAATACTCATTTATTTTGCATGGCAATTATGTTTTAAAAGTTATTACCCCAACATCATGCATGTCCTTAGTAACCTTTTGTTTCCACACAGCACCTCAGCTTGGAGAACTAGATAAAGTTATATGGCCAGGCAGACAGAAAAGCTTCCTGCTAGAATCTGTACTTTTCTACTTTTACTGTTATGTTGCAGAAAAGCAACATAACAGTAACGTTCAATGAGAATACCACTTCAAGAGAAGACTGCAATATGCAATCTACCCCTGCATTCCCAATAGTGGCTAACTGTTAAGAAATAACAAACAAACACTACTGTTTAACAGACATGCATACAGTATTGAATCATGGCAATTATTCAATGTTTCACCCTAAAACAACAGGCCTTTGCAAAGAATGAAAGCTGTGTCAAAGGTTCAACAGGTTTAATGGAGGAGCTATCATTTGAAACTGACAGGGTAATTTAGAGGAAATCTTCCTAAAACTACCTCAGCAATTGCTTTTAAAGATCATATCTGCAGACTTTACTGGCAATTATCACCTAAAGCAACTGGCACAAATGAGAGTGTAACTATTCATAACCATTAACATTTTAAACGACATTGTTTGCATGGATTTGAATCTGAAATTATATTATTATAAAATCTATGATTTTTCTATTTTTAAAAAATAATTAAAATTTATCAGCAAAGACTCAATTTTCCAAAAGCTGTAACTGAATTGAATTTTACATGTATGATAACCACTGATAATCATTTAGACAATGACAATATGTGGAATTAATAAATATATGAAACATTCACAGATAAGCAAAAGCACCTACAGTATAGTAAACCATAACAGGACTGGTAGCTATGACCTATTTCTGGTCTGAAAATGTACTCTGAAGCTGAGAGCTGAAGGAACAAAATCTCAAATGACTAGTTAAACTAATCAGAAACGAGATAATAATAATAATGTAAGATTTTACACTGAAAACAATCACACTGAATTGTACTGTATATTGCTACGTAAGGTGATCTGGGAAATTGACACTTATATACACATATGGTCTATATTAGGGTACATTTTAAATTGTCTGGCATTGCTGATCCGATTGACAGGTTTGTTTGATATAGGGAGTAAAACATTTGCAGGCCAAAATCCAAGGAAAACTTTCGTATTTGAAGCAGAATACATGGAGGATGTCAGATATGGTATATAGTGAGTCCAACAAAGCAGAATAATATGGTCAGTCTGAAAAATCATGGAAAGAGAGGATTTGCATACTGGTATGGCCATGAGCATGGCAATTTCATGCAGAGAAGCTGCATGCAGAGACTGTCAGCCATTTTCCATCTGGCCCACACACACACTTAGTGGTTGCTAAAAGGTTTTTCTGAAAGACCAACACAGCGTTGGAATGTTTTCAAACAGTGCATCAAAATCAATAATTTATATTATATATTTTAAATGCACATCACATTTTCCTGGCCAATATTAAACTTTTACATATGTTCAAAGTTTTATGATAACAAAATTATTACTTTAAATTCATTATTTTAATGCACCAGCATTTTAATACTGCCTGGCACGCAATCTTACATGTACTGTAATATTTGACAATAACAAAAAAATACTGTTAACCAGCTATGTTTTGTTTATTGCCAATCATTATCAGCTACCGCACGCCTGATAGTCAGTAAAATGTGGCTATGTCAGTATGTTTCCTGATTTGGGTCGTTCCTCTCACGAGGATGATTGCAGCGGTTTTGTCCGTCACTCTCACAATGAAGATGAAATGACGAACACGATGAAACTTTAATTAACGGGGTAACGTGATCAGCTTTTGTGCGGTAATTGAACGTTACTTACGGGCCCGGCCACTTGAGTAGCGCTCTCAAATTTCTGGTCCTCCATCAAGGCCTCGACCCCAGGCAATGGACCTGCTCCAGACAGCAGACATTCACAAGCTGCTGTTCACACACACTTACATCACGTCTGACCCAAACACAGTTTACACCTGCAGGATCCAGTTACACTGCAGCTTGGCTCCGACTGTCTTTCCATTCGCAAGACTGGGGGGAATCAAAATGGGCATGTGCAGGCTTTAAGACGTACTGTGATTCTACTTTTATGAAATAAGATGCGTGATAGATAGTTATTATTCAGTAAAGCACTGCACGCACAGTATCGTATTCTCATGTGGTCTTGTCTGCAACAAGGGCTCCATCTGAAAGAACCTTGAACATAAAAACCTCTGTCGTAATATTGTTCCAAAAAGAAATGTGAGGATATTGAAAAAATATGACTTCCAGCGAACACTGCTGTGTTACACAACTTGTGTGGTCACTGATGACACAGACGTACTTACAGGAAATCTCAGGCACCGCCTGCTCGGGAATTTGAGCACATGGAACTTCTTCGTCTCTGTTGTCTGTAAGACTGTCTCCTTGAAGCCTAAACAACAACATAGAGCACTGATCATGTGTAGGATGTTTCCCCCAGCAACAGAGTATTCATGTTGCCCATTTTAATGAATTTCAGTCTCATAACAGCACATAGATTCATCATTTCATGACAGTTACAGTACAGCACAGTGAAATGGCACGTGTACAATGAAACAATATTCTCTGTATTTACTGTGGTTAAGACCTCACATATGCAACCGACTTGTTTGGACATTGGTTTGACATAAACGAAAACTCAATTATAAGATTTAACTCAACTCAATGACCCCGAGTGTTGGCAGATTGTAAAGATAGCAGAATATGCAAAACAGTGCTTTCATATTCACAGAGGGTGAATGTACTGGTGAACACAATGGAGTTGCACTGTATGTAATAAAATGGTATCTGATTTGACTCAGATGTTCCATGTATTCTGCCTGACTGAAAGTGTGGAGACACTGCGTCTCCATTCAGAAAAGGCGACGGGACCAGGAGGAACAAGTTCACTTGCCTTATCTCCATCACTAGTGCATAACTATATGGGTATCTTGGTATGCAAAGGCGGAAACATGGGGGAAAGCGGAGGGTGTGTATCCGAAAATCATAAGATTGTCCGTTATCAACATCAGTTCCTAAACCCCTATAATCCTAACTGCTCTTTATATCAGTTGTTTTTGAAATGAGAGCTTGCTTGGCGGAAGCGGTCTTTCACAGTTTCTATCTGTGTACACCTTGACATTTTTCAAGTTAGCCATTATGCACTTTGGCACTGTGAATGTGCCTGAGCTAACTGTCAATCATTGCCACTTAGTCCTTTAGGTAATGGAACTAAAGTTCTGTTTTTATGATTTAAAACAATGCTGAAGTATATCAGGTTATTTCTCCTTGTTTATTCAAAGCCAGTACCAGTAAAGTGAACGAGCGACAGCACCTCAGAGCCTTTCCCTCTTGCTGTTGTACCTCCGTGACAATAGTAAAACTGAGCTTGTTCTCGAGTGCCTTTAATGTGTGCTCTGTGTAGGAGCCGCGGTGAAGAAACCCAGACCAGGCCTGGTTTGAATAAGCAGCCTGCCGTCGACTGGAGCCCAAAGCACTATTCCATAAAATCCCATATAGGAAAATAATTAATACAACGGAGCCAGCTCCCAGAAGACCTAAGATTTATACCGCCGGCCTCTGAGGCATCATGGAGCAGGGCGGTATCTGGGATCTGTTTAAAGCAGGGGGCTGCGGTCGCAGCGATACTCCTGCTAAAGGAATCAGCCGGAGTCTATAAAGACTGCCACGGCGGGGCAGACCACAGCAGTGGGCCACTGAGAAGCCCGCCGCAGCACAGAGGAGCCGCTGCACTTCACACTTAAAAGGGGCGAGAGCGTTTAAAGGAAACACGCCACTTCCTGTCTGCCAGAGCCCCTTAGAAACCACACACCGAGCTGACGGACACCGTCTGTAATTCCGCAAGGAACCCAAACCTGGAACCTGGAGCGCGTTTCGTCACCATGGTGGGCTCGGTGTGATGTGATACCCTAATCTTTGCACCCGGCTAACAAACTGAAGTGCTACTGACTGCCTTCACATCTGACTAGGTAAAAGAAAGGTGGAACACCGTGGCCCTCAGGGATGGTGATTTGAAGAACAGAGCCCCAATCCCACCAGGCCACCGTTGTTCTAGGCCAACGTGCTTTTTGCGAACAGCGTTAAAATAAGTGAAATATCGAGCGCTTGCTCCTATCCGTGTCTTGGATTGGCCAGTCTGAGCAGAGTGGTTCTTATCAGATGCGGTTGTGGTTGCCTTCTCCCATGGTCGCACGGTGAAAAGAGGAGGGGTAAGTGGGGGGATGTGGGCTGTGGAAACCGCACTCTTACAGCCGGCCCAGTGGAGAGGCACTTTCTCAGCACACAGAGGCCTTTCAGGCCGGAGACACAGAGTGTCTGTCACCAGTCGAGAGCGAGCCCCACTCTCTCCTCCCAGGTGATGAGGGGTGAAGGCTCAGAGCCCAGCACAATGCATTTTCCACCCGCAGCAGACAAAAGAATCCACCGCTGTGTGCCTGAGTGGATGGGAACGCCAGGAATGCTGCTCCGACCACCGCTTACCCGCAGCCCGGGCGAACGGGCCTAACCCCGCTCACTGAGGTCTACAGGGGACACATGATTAAAATACACCCAGGACTGGAGCGGGGAGGGACGGTGCCCCCCAGGCCACATGCATGGGGCTTCAGAAAAGCTGAGTCCCGCTCAGTCCTCCCCCTAAAGCACACACTATGAAGCCTTTGTTTTCCTCCTTTTCAGCTGCTCCTACCGACATCGTTGTCACTATCCTCTGCTCAATCCAGAGTCTTAAGTATGCACCTAGTGCACCTCGTTCACAGAGACTCCCTCAGCACTATAAAGGAAGCAATTTTGTCTACAACTGGTACTATTTCTAAGGGTTTATTTTTTCATTTAGACAGCAGCAATGTTAAAATAAACTGCCTTCAACATTAATCAACGCTGGTATTAAGTTATCCCTCCTTATCTCATTTTACATATTTAAATGTACATTTCTGGCATATGTACAGTGTTAATTACAGCACTGTCTGACTTTCATAACAAGAAAAGGAACATTTGTTACTTGATTTTGAACAGTGGTGTATATGCAAGCCAGCCATTTTGATGATTTACCCGAGTTGAAACTGAGGGCAAGGGCCTATTAGCCAATACAATTGTGGCCTGATTAGATGGAAAACCTTCAAGGTAATTGAGCTCATGCTCAACCGATAGAAAAAGCCCCCTGTAACCTGGGGCTATGACTATGGTACTTGGTCTGTAGTATGACCCTGTCTCTATGTGTCTAAGCATACATCATTGTTACATACTGTATATTATGAAATGTTGCAGTTTCATATTCAATATTTTCAACGCATTTCATTTCCACCATGGAATTTGACCAGGGCAGGGAAGAACACAGGTACGTCTGAGGCATGTACAGTGCCAATGCCTGACTTCAGTTAACACAAGTAAAATCACTTTTTCAGAAGCTTGCGATAAGCCACATAAACCACTGAGCTGAAACACCCAACTTCTGGAGATAAACATTCAAGTGACAACGCTGATTGTATTCAGCATCCTGCCAGCTCCAAGGTAAAACTTGCACGCTCTCTGAGGAAGAGATAAGCAGAAAGAAAGAAAAAGAAAAGTTTGGACCCTGAAACCAAAACGCGTGCAGGCGGGAGCGTGCCTGCCATCTGACCTCAGCGAGGGTGTTTATCAGACACTGGCATCGCGTTTCAGCTGTGCATGAGCCTATCACACCAAATGCAGCAGAATCTCCGCCACGGACCAGGCCTTGTGCTACTAAACAGGAAACGTCCTGAAAACAACTCCGATAAAGTGGGCCGTATCAGTGTTTGTCCATCTCAGAAAAACAAGCAATTTTGGAATGCACTTAAGATATTTTTTATGGGGGAAATATGTGGCCAGCGGACAGGAGCGGGCGGAGGAAGCCGCGCTCCCCTGACCTCAGCCTGTAATCATAAACATTTTCATACTTGCTTTTATTCAGCATTATCCACTGCATCTTAAGCTGGCTGTAAAATTTAATTGGACATGAAAAGCGATAGCTCACTGGACGTGTTTAGGAATGGTCTGCCTGCTGAGTAATAAAAGGGTGGTATTTGGAGAGGCCGATTGTAAACTTTGGCAGGCCCGACTTACGGGAAGGCTGGCCTGGATGGAGGAGCTGGCCTGCGGAGGCAGGAACGGGTGGAGACAGAGAGTAAATGTTTACCTTGCACACCTTGAGCAGATGTTGAGGGTGACCTTGGCCTGGGGCTCGGGACAGTACGCGCTGCGGCCCTGGCTGAACTTGCTGCCGGACGGAGCCAGGCTGGTGACGCCCTCCATCCGCAGGTCGTCCAGATCTTCTGCGAGACAGGGGTCAGACAGAGACGGCCGTCAATCACGCTCTGCCATCTGAAGGTCGGGCGGTACGCTGCATAGCGGGACGCAGGGAGGTGGGAGAGCCAGCCTGGCCCTGAGCAGACGCACGTAGCGTAAACGTAAACACATAAACCAGCAGACACAATCATGTTCATTAGCACTGGGAGCCTGGCTTATGTGGTGGCAGCGCTAGCTGAAGCAGAATTTAGAGGCAGCAGGCCCCACCCTGCCCAGAGTCAGGATCTTCTGTGCCATCTCTGGTCTCGTGTGCACGCTGCATCGCGTGACAATGTAAAGACGTCCATATGTTACGCCCACGAGTGCCATCTCCGCACTAGAAACAGGTGTCCATACAGTACAGCTGCTCTTTCAGAGAAAAATATAAGAGGCTTTGCACATGTAATGCTTTTCTCTGGCTGAATTTAGCTTCTTGGGCTAGATTATACCTAAAAGCAAACAAATATATTTAGCATGTAACAGTTGTTGGTGATATTATTTTTTTAAAACAATATGAATGCAATATAAAATAAGGCCTGGTGAACTGGTTAGATCCTATAGATAGAGATCATAGGGAAAAGCTTGAAGAATCCCACATTTTGACAAAGCTAATCCTCTTTAACAGTCAAAGCGCACAGTAATTACCTTGAGATGAGCTCTGTGGTATAGACACCATTGTGCCCCAGCACTGAAAATGGAAAAACCCTCTCTTTTCATAAGATTGATTTATCCTTTTGCAAACATGACTTTCACTTACAAAACACAAAAAAATCCAGTTGTCATCGTACAACTAAGTAGAGTATTGTTGGCACAATATTTAGCCATGTGATACATTTAACTTTTAAAAGTAATGTCAATGTAGGGCTTGCGCTTTGCTATCATCAACAATGGTGAAGTGCAGAGGACCTCTTGCAGCTTCCTGAATAACACATGAATACATCTGCCATGACAGTATTTATAATCTGCACAAGTGGCCTACAAACAAAATCCTTCACAAGACATATGTTTTGCAGTCACTCAAAAATGTTCCATGTTTCCGTCTATAATTGGTTTCTAAGCCTATTATTCCTTGAAAATGAAATTCTTTTGTTCATCTTTTTCCAGTTGAAGTGGTTGGAAGTATGAAGTCACAGAGAGGAGACAGAAAATAAAATGTGTGATGCTGGATTGGAGAATGTACCGCACCTCAGACTCTCAGATAGACTCTTACACACCTGTTGCAATGCAAAGGCCACGTTACACCAAGCCCTCTTTGTTACTTTTCCTGCTCGATATCGTGTTACTGTGCTGACTTGTAGAGAAAAGAAAATGGCTTTGAAAGAGGAGGAAACGTGACTAATCACCCGGATTAGCAGGGAGATTTTCATACACGCAGAAATTCTCCCCATCATTCAGCACTGGAATACGGCGTTTTCTGACCTGTCAAGTCTATCTCAATTCCTCACCTAATTCAGCTGCACTGGCTGAACCGCCCGAACCAAAGCACTGAATGTCACATGAGCTGAATTCAGCATAATCTTTTGCATGGTCTTGTACTGCTGAACCTTATATGAGGAGATAAGATTACAGATACATAAACAGCTGCCCAGTTATCCCCAAAAGCAAAAAAATGTTTGTAAAAACAAACAGGTCAACGGTGGAACATTAAAGACAAGATGATAAAAATACAATACAGTGCACAAGGAGACTAATAACATAGACATAAGACTAAAAACACAGCTTTATATATCATAGCACAGAACCTGATAAAGTATAATTGTTTAAAATGCGGGGCGGACAGAGGACAGTGACTTGCCCCCAGACCACGAGCCCTGGTTTAGCGTGCTGTAGTGATTCAGCCCTGCGTGCAGAGAGAGCCCTGGTCGTGAAATAGCATTAAGTGTTGTGATATTAAATGTCTCATTCATCATCGCTGGTGGGATCCAAGTGAACTGTGCTAGTGCCAGAGGCCACTGCAGGCTGTGGCTATTCATGGGAAAGTACAGACCAGCGCCTCCCCCAAATTGTCTGGGTATGTGGGGGACGGCCGCGTAGCGCCGTGTCGGATTCCCGGTGGGGTCATTTGGCAGTTGGCGGGACGATGGATTTAATGTACAGTTCAGCGGTGCCCCGCGTTACCTTCGTGACCTCGCACAAACACACTGCATAATGGGAGCTTTTCTCATTTATTTTACCGTTTTTACAGAATACCTCCCGAATCTGCTTTTCACGATACTGCCCCAAATCTAACTGTCTGCTCTTTGTGGTAAGACCCTTATATACTTGTCTCAGTGAGGCAAAGGGTTAACAACAAAATAGCATTAGCAACACATAATCCTACTTAAATGTACTTTTCCCAGCACAAGATGTCACAGCAATGAAGCCTTGTTAACCATGATGCAATGGCATACTAGTCAATCTTTCCACCACTGAAACCCCATCGATAGGTTACACCGCCGTCTTTTAACTGGAAGCTGGATGACAGAATGGTGGCAGATCTTATCAGAATGAGGCTCCCCACCCTTGTAGAGTCTGAATGAACCCATAAACTCATCCTAATTAATGTGACTGGTATTGGATGGCTTTAACGGACTGTGATTTCCCACAGAGATTTGCCAAACTTCTTTCTTTTATCTGGGCTTAAATCTGCTTGTGTCACAAATGAGCCAATCACTGAGCCCCTGAAAAAAGATCTACTTTAGGCCCAGATCCGAGTGAGGTGGAGCTGAGCTTATGCCACACTCATGCTAAACGCTAAATGACTGAAATGCTGTTTCCCACCCACCTCTGAGCCTCAGCTACCGGGGAAACCAAAGGGTCACCGCACGACTCACCCGTTATGTGACACTAGAAAAACTTCACATCGCTCCGTGCTTCAGAATGACAGATGAGCGCACTGCTGAACCAAACCACACGGCCCCAGTGAGAATGTGCTGAAAAGTGTGCTGTTTGTGCCACTTCACAGCAAAAGGGCTTGTGACAGGACTAAGGACAAAGCTTTTTGGATCTGGTGAACCCATCACGCAGATTCCGTCCAACAGAACCATCGTATCAGCTGCTATGTCTGCATTGCCAAACCTGGCCCCGTTCCATCCCTTTGGATGATTTGTACAAAACGTTGCTCATTTCTGGGAAAGACTGCTGAACATTCTGGCAGCTGCTTACCGAGAGCCTGTTCCATCATGTTCTTCTTCAGCGCCCCCTCACCAAACTTTAAGCTCACTATCAAATAACCTGTGTTTGGATCTGCTGTGATTAAGGGTTAGATGTTTAAAAATGAAAATCAACCTTTCGCCTGATTCCTAAAAAGGAAATTTGGTTGAAACTAACAGGACGTAGTACTAATGCTAAATTTAACCGCGTAACACCTCTAACCTCTGAAAGCGTGGCAGTGGGGGCCTTTGTTAAAGTGGGCTCCTCTCAGCCCAGCTCTTAGCTGCAGCTGCTCCTCTCCATGGCCCATTGAGGGCACTTTTATTTGTTTAGTTTCACATTCTGCATGGTAACGGCCCATGAGGATGTTGAGAACGCCTTCAAATATCGCTCAATCAGACTGGAGATAAGTGTGTGTTACATATTGCAAT
Organism: Conger conger; assembly: GCF_963514075.1. Taxonomy (NCBI): domain Eukaryota; kingdom Metazoa; phylum Chordata; class Actinopteri; order Anguilliformes; family Congridae; genus Conger; species Conger conger. The sequence continues at coordinate 63,462,330 of NC_083763.1, forward strand.
TACGACACTGATTTGTAAACAACAGAAAATGTCACCCTTGGTGGCTTGCGTCTAGACAAAACAAGAACCCCCGCACCCACCCACATCCCTGCCCCCACACTCATACCCTTCATTCAAAGACTATGAGGCAGTCATGCAAGTCTCCACTGTCATTTGATAAGTCTCGCTTGAAAATTAAATGGGTCTATGGCTGCAAAGAGCAAGATGGAAAGAATTTGAGAGATTTTATCCTTAACAAAAGCCCAGGGCGTGACAAATTCCATCTTTTAATTGTGTAATGGACAGGGAAACACTCCTCACTTTCGAAAGTATCCGTTTTGAGTAAACAGTGACCATCCCTTGCTTTTTGTACAAACATAACTTCTTGAAACTCCATAGAATACTCTATATATACACATTACTCTGTATTCGTTACTGAAATTAATACAAATTAATGCAATTCCAAAAATATAAAACCCATAAATGCACAGCAACCATATCCACAGCTTTAAAGGTAGCACATGACCTCACAGCCAAGGATTTATGTCCCTTAACTTGGCGTATAATGATTACTAAGCCAAGCCATGGGGGAACGAAGGCAGCCCACCAAAGGTCTAGAATAGCTAAATAATTGTAATCACAACTTTTGGGATTTCAGCGGTGGGCTGGTAATCAAATCTTCAAATGAAAGTGGGAAAATCATCATTGAAAAAATATGGGCCTTCGTCTGGCAGCTCCCTTAATGTGTGCTTCAGAGAATGGAGTGCTGTAATTAGCCTTAGCGCTTAGCGCTTAGCGACTGGCGGACCCCCTCCTTCCCTTCTGAGTGAGGACTCAGAGACCCCACAGTCTCGCCAGCATCACACCGCTTCACGTTTGTGTTTCATCAGGAGCCAAACGCAAAGCACCAGCTATGGTGGTTTCGTCTTAATAGAGAAACTTTGATGTGATGTGGGAAAAAATGCATTTGTTTGGCTTAGTAATAAAAGCAATGTTCCAGATTTAATTTTCTAATTACCTCTCCATTTTCAGTAATATTTCTTTACCCAACCCCCCCATCCTCCCAAAAAATATGAATGCCAGAACTCAATAACCATCTCTCAAAATTATTATCAAAATCAGATGCAGTATTGTACATAAATAGAAGGGACATCCAAAATTATGCTTGGGGAAAATTCATATCAGAAATTCATATTCATGAATTAAATTATGTCTGAATCACATGCAAATGACATTCTTCAGACAAACCCTGCTTTCTGCAGGACACACTGTGCTCAGTTAACCATGGAGAGGCAGGCCTGGGGCCACTACAGTGTGTAGAAGGAGGCTGAATGAGTTCATCATGCTAGAACCAAAGCAACTGAGTGGACAAATAAGTTTGAATTTGCTTGAAAATTTTTACATTTGGACAACACTTCACATGAAACATACAATAATTCATAGGTGTTTCATTTTGCAGTAAAGCAACCCCACATTTACTGTATACACTATGTTTCATTGCTGAAGAAAGTTCTGTAGGATTGTTAAAGAATGCAAATATTAACATCTTGAGAACTACATGAAAATAGAACACTCCCTCACAGGTTCAATACTGCCATCTGCTGCTTATTAACAGTTTGAGGGAGAATGCATACACCTTTCATACCCATTTTGAAGTAAACATTTGGCAGTGCTTGTGCAACTGTGATCACACTTGAGCCATTATAACCATGGTCTATACAGAGCTTACAGCAGGCAGAAAAGGGTTCTGCCTGAAGTACTGAAGCCTGAAGGTCAAATATTATTCAACATTCCCAACATGGTGTCTCCAGCAATATAAAGCTGCAAAAAAGTCTTAACAAGTGTTTTAGACTTGTATTGACACTAAAATCATTCTTTCTTTTTTCTCTCAAGTAGAACATTTTTGTTTGTTTTAGGTTACTGTTTGCTTGACAAGGGACATTTACCCTATTGGAAAATCTTATTGGATATCTTATAAAAAAATCTTATATGGAAAATTAGTCAAACTGGCCATGTGTTTGTTGTATATAGCAAAAAATAATATAAATACCACGTTATGTATTCATCTAAACATATTAAATCATAAATGAAAGGCGATGAGGATGCAGTGCTGTAAAATCACTGTAATATGCCTCAGAATCAAGTTATCAATTTGCATATCTTTAATTTAACTGGATATATAAATAGCAGCTTTGGAGAAAAGCATCTGTTAAGAAGCTAGCAGATCTGGTATATATACATATACTGCATATCTTACTGTGTTTCTGTGTTTCCAATCTGGCTATATCAGACAGATTTAGCATCTGTGTTATCATCATCCTCCTCTAAAGGAGGAATAATTAACCCCAATAATACAGCACTGCGTTGACGTTTGTTTCCAGAGTTGCTATGGCAACTGTTGTGTCTCTGCTTGCTGGAGCGAACGAACTGGCGTCAGGAAGCGAGGAGCGCAGTGTCTGCCAGCCCTGGTAGTCCCCACAGGGGGAGGAACAAAGAGTTAAACCAAACTTCAAACTCCCACAACCTCAAATCATTAGAATAAGAAGGCAACACAAGCGAGCCCGTGGACCCACAACATCAGGGCCCCGATGACAAGACGCCGTAGTTCAGGACTGCCATTCTTTCATTTCACAGAAGTGAGTCATTAATTAGCCGTCGCACTCTCCTGACCCCGAGTCCCTGCCTGGCAGACGGGCAGCACTGCCAGACCAGACCTATACTGCCGTCTCCATGCTGTTCCTCCCCCAAATTACACATTTTGTTTCAATTTCACGAGATGGAAAAAAAAAATCCTCAGGGCGTCTAATCCTGCCATCAGGAACAGCCCTGCTCTTGCATCAGAGCGCCATGCTTAAATTACAGAGAGCGAGATGATGTCAGAGCGCGGGGCCTCCATCAATCACTCCCGGCACGAGAGAAAGGGGGATGAAGGTGCACTCGGGCCTCACGCTCCTGTTTCCTGTTCACCGAAGCAAGTGACATCCAGCGCAAACCGTTTCACAGCAACAATACCAGCCTGCACTCCCTGGGGGTCGCCATTACCACCATCGCCGGGACGTCCTTTTTGATGCAAGGCTCTAGCACAATAAAAAAATGAGTCATTTCTAACCACTGCTGCCAAACGCTTTGTTTCAGGGTCTCTGATGACCTGTAAAGCTTGAGAGCTGCATCCAGGTGCTGTCGCTGGAGGTGTGGAACACCGATGAGGTCAGGAGATGGCGTTTCCAACATTCAGTGAAACGCACGCACATCCAAAAACTCAAGTCAGGTGCCAAACTGAAAAATGGACAAAGTGAAAAGGAAAAGCTAACAAAGTGCAGACAGTAGTCCCGTACAGCGTGAATTTAATAACACCTCAAAGTACCGATTCAAGCCTTATGGCACTTCATCAGACTAGGAAAGTCTGTCCTTTTTATCGTTCCAATATTCATTCAGAGCCAGAAACACTGCCACCATCTCCTCTAGGGGAGCAGGCCTCCTCACTCACCCAGAACATGTCCTCACAGCCTTCCAGGCCTGGAGAAGTAGCGTTCCTGGGAGACGCAATTGAAACACCCAGCTTCTTTGTGGAAGGAGTTAGGGTTTCTTTTGGCTGGGTGGTGGGTACCACTGTTCAACAGAATTTCCATGCTTTATTTTCCCTTTGAAGACACTTGATATTCCAACGAAATCAAATACTTTAATTTCACTTGACACCTAAAACTTTCCCAGTTGAAGTCTTTCGCTTTCTGGTTCCTTGGCAAATTATTTTGAATGGTTTCTTTAAGTGACTGTGTCATTCCATTTATGGCAGCAAGAGGTCTGGTGGATTCTGGAATTATTCATTTAATTGGAGCTGTTGATTAGATTTCTGGAGGTAGGCGGCACAGATGGTGCAGTGGGTAGCACTGCTGCCTCACAGCAAGGAGGTCCTGGGTTCGAATCCCCGTCGGCCGGGGCCTCTCTGTGCGGAGTTTGCATGTTCTCCCCGTGTCTGCATGGGTTTCCTCCAGGTACTCCGGTTTCCTCCCACAGTCCAAAGACATGCAGGTTAGGCTGATTGGAGAGTCTAAATTGCCCATAGGTATGAGTGTGTGAGTGAATGATGTGTGTGCCCTGCGATGGACTGGCGACCTGTCCAGGGTGTATTCCTGCCTTTCGCCCAATGTATGCTGGGATAGGCTCCAGCCCCCCTGCGACCCTGATCAGGATAAGCGGGTTCAGATAATGGATGGATGGATGGATGTTTCTGGAGGTGTCTTTCAGAAAAAGGTGTTTTAAATATTGATTATTTGGAAATATTGTTATTGGAAACTTTCTAGTTCACGGACAGCATTAATACAGTACATCCATAAAACAAAACACACACACACACATACAAACATGCATGCAGGCCTAAGATTTGGGAGACAATAAGAAGGTGACACACAATGTGTCTTCATGGAGAATGCAGGCCTCGCCAACCACCTTCTACCTGGGATTTTGCATTTATATAAACTGTTAAATAAAAGCGGTTATAAACTCCTAACATAATACCATTGTTAAGCTATTACACTGTATGTATATTTGTCACAACAATAAAGCAAATTTGGGCATCCGGGCATCCACAGTAAAATTTCTTCAGCTGCAGGCTATTGTGATTTTATTATTTGTAACAACAATGCAGCTGAGTTAAAAAATTCTCCTCTGTAATGCACTGCTTCAGTGGCTCATCTGCTACAGTAATCTTCCCGTATGTATTAATGGGTAATTTCTAATAAAATTAGCCTGCATAGTAAAATATATACAGTAATACATCTCAGCTCTGAGAGCAGGAATTCTGCCAGCCTGATCTCTTATAGGTTACAATGTATAATAACGCACATACACAGTGTGTAATCAAGTGCCATTAGATGTGGTCTCCCTTGTTTT
>NC_083763.1:64092198-64094698 GCF_963514075.1 Conger conger
GTGTGCAGTGTGCTGTTGTGTGATAGTGTGATCGTGTGTTGTGTGGGACTGTATGTGTTGTGTGGGATTGTGTGTTGTGTGCTGTGTGGGATTGTGTGTGTTGTGTGGGATTGTGTGTTGTGTGTTGTGTGGGATTAGTGTGTAGTGTGCTGTTGTGTGATAGTGTGTTGTGTGGGATTAGTGTGTAGTGTGCTGTTGTGTGATAGTGTGTTGTGTGGGACTGTGTGTCGTGTGTTGTGTGGGATTAGTGTGCAGTGTGCTGTTGTGTGATAGTGTGATAGTGTGTTGTGTGGGACTGTGTGTCGTGTGTTGTGTGGGATTAGTGTGTAGTGTGCTGTTGTGTGATAGTGTGACAGTGTGATAGTGTGTTGTGTGGGATTAGTGTGCAGTGTGCTGTGGTGTGATAGTGTGATAGTGTGTTGTGTGGGACTGTATGTGTTGTGTGGGATTAGTGTGTAGTGTGCTGTTGTGTGATAGTGTGATAGTGTGTTGTGTGGGACTGTATGTGCCAGCAGTGCAGTGGGTCTGTCTCTGGCAGGCTCTGATGGTGCTGCTGTGGCGTTACAGACAAAGGCACCAGGCGTGACGGAGTGCAGGCTTGCTCTACCCCAGGAGCTCTGGCAGACCCCTCTGAGCATCATGATGAATCATTACAGTACACCCCCCTGCCTGCCCGACTCCGAGAAGCTCAGGACACTCCACTCAGACAATGAGCCGCAGACCCAGCTCCTATAATCACCACTGTCACTACACTTAACAATCTGCTCTGCATTTGTGTGCGGAAAACAGAGCCCATATTTTTCTTTGTTTTTGTTTCAGCAAGAGAAGCACACTTGCCTTTTGTACACATTAGTACAACTCACAATACAAACAATGCCATGCTCAATTATTTTGGTGCACTATTGTAAAAGAGTTCTGGATATTTAATGATGTTTTTCATGTGTTTTGTCTAAATAATGTAATGTCATTGTTAAATATTTACTTTTACCTCCTTCTATATCCAATTGAATGTATCTTCAGTAATTATATTAATTTGTATTATTGTGAGTAAAATGAAAAAAATAAACCATATCTGATTCTTGGACAGATGGATGCCGAGTATTATTGTAACGTCTCGGAAGATTGTGTTCTTTCAGCGCTCCAAAACGACTGCTGAGTTTCAGATGCGTGTGTGGGAGTGCAAGGAGAAGCGGGGTTGCGTTCTTCCGCTGATCCCTTGATATGCTTTAAATTGCCTTGTTTGCTCGGCACAAGCGCCGAAACAGATGTTGCTCCCGCGCACTGGGTAATTTACTGTACCTCTCGCGCGGGGCGAAGGCTTCCCATGTTCCCCAGCTCATCTGGCGCGCGCACCGCATGGATGACACAAACGCATGGCACAAACAGAGACCCATCCGTTAGCTCGCACGTGGCTCTTTTTGCGGAAAGCAGCAATGCTGCCACCAGTCTCAGATTCTCCAGCTTTTGACCAGAATATCTTGTGAATGCTGTCACGGGGTAATTAACCTCAGGACTGGCTGAAAACAGCGTCAGCTTGATACCCATGGGTGGTGGGTTTTCGGTTGGTGAGGCTGAGACGCTAAGGACTGACCTCCGTGCTCAGATCTCCCCTCATATATTACTCTGATTAACCTCCGCCCAGCAGATGATTGTCATCTTGGATACATTTTGGCAGGCGGAAGGAGCATGCGTCAGCCAATGGGGCGAGCCTGCTTCCATTGTGAGGTCACACTTGGAGCTGGGCTCTAGAACTCCTACCCGTTTCCTTTGTCTTATTTAGTCAGGAAGTACGGTGGCCTCGGTGTGTCACCAGCCATATTTAATGCATGATGCAAGGGCTTTTGCTTGTCTTAACTGCCTTGTTTGTTTTTGTGTTTTGGCCGTTGATGCATGGGGCCTAGTTCTTTTTTATTTGGTGGGAGGTTATTTATTTATTTTTTTACACATCGCAAAAGATTTCTGCCAATTGAAATTGGTGGTGTCAGGTGCCTCTTGGCTATAAAGCAGTTCAAGGCCACAAGGTTCTCTTTTTTCTCACATTTTCGCCAGCAAAACCGATTTGACTCTCCCTGATTATTGTAACGAAGGCAGTCCAAAAGAATATGCACAGACTTACTGTACGTCAGATTAGATCATGCCGCTGGCCACACGGGGCTGACCGCAGCCTCATTTCTTTAGACAAATGCACGCTTAAGGAAAGAATCTCTCCCGTGAGAGTGCGCCAAAAGCCTGCTTGTTTTCCCTGCGCTCCACGGCAGATTTAATGTCCTCTGAGGGAGCGGAGGCCGTATCCTTTCTAATGTGTCTGTTTACACTCAGAGATAAAAAGGTCTGTCGTCCCTGTCGCATTTACCACAGCGGCACCCCACACCTTACTGACTCGCAATCACTCACACACAACAGGCCGCTTCGCCGAGTGTGTGTGTGTGTGTGTGTGTGTGTGCGCTTGAGCGTGTGTGTATGTGGGTGTGTGCATGAGTGTGTGTGTGTATGTGTGTGT
>NC_083763.1:64097198-64244698 GCF_963514075.1 Conger conger
TGTAGAAAATATGACACAATTCACCTCCTCCAAATTCTACAACTTTCAGCTGCAAACTTGCATTTGGTTCTGTATCTGTGTGCCTGCACTGCCACCAGTCCACTCTCCAACTCTCCAACTAAAACCCTAGATCCAGACATTAGTTTAAAACCCAGAAAGGGTTTAAAACAATAGCAATAACAAGCATGGCTAGTCAGGTTAACCAAAGTTCAATAACACATTTTAAATGAGAAAAAAAATAAAACAAGAAAAGAAATTAACCCCTTGCAGTACAATTTATAATCTAAATTACAATTAAAGATAATTCTGCCTACTTAACTTTTTCATCCAGTATAATCAGCTTGCTGTTTTGGACATAGTCTGTACTTGGGTACACATTGCATACTCAAATATACACACTAGACACTAGGCATATTTTGAGGACACAGTCGAGGGATGACATTAAACCCCATTCATCCTTGAAAGACTTCAGTCACTCATTGTATTCGCCACAAAATATTTTCAAACAGACCATTCTTTTAATGCATACTCCCTGTGCCATTTTAGGTGTGCTATGCCTTTTATTTTCAATTATCTCCTTACTGTTTGCTTTGGAATAAATTTGTCTCTTTTTTGCTTGCCTAGAAAGTAAATGAAGGTGTTTAAAAGCAGTTCAAACTGTAAATCACAATTCTCAAATCCTTATAGTCCAAGCAAATATAATATAAGAAACAAGTCACTTGCACCTTTGCTTTTTTAAACATTATTATTGTTTGTTAACGATGATGGTAAATACTACTGTTGTATGCATATATGTATTGTGGCTGTATCATAAGTGGGCGTCTATTCATTGCTGTAAATGATGAATAGAAGAAACTGAGGACATTTCATTTGACTTCAATTCTTGTTCTGCTGATACACTTCCTGCGCCTGTGTGTGGGTGTGGGTGTGAGTAGGTATATTTGGTTTTGTGGACTTTTGTGGAAAGTAATTCTTAATGACTTTTAATGGCATAAACCACAAGGGAATGCATGTTTGTGAACCACTATCATGTTCAGTTGAATGTTCAGAAACGTCAGCGTCAAACAACAATCATCCAACCCCTTAAGGCTTCTATTTCTAAAGAATGTGTTGACTGTCTTCTGGCCCAGTGGAGCTTCCCTCAAAAAAAAAGGGAAACAAATCATTTTTCACGATGATTGATTTGTTGTTCTTCGGCCTTCATGGTACAGAATCATGAATTGACAAATACAACGAACTTGAAAAATGATTCTGTATTCAGAGACATTCTCCTGAATACAGCACCCACCCATCCTCACCATCAGTCCTCCAAGCCTCCATCACCCCCCCCCCCCCACCCCCGCCCCCCCAGAAGGGCCGCAAACGAGGACTGTACGCCTTCATTCGGCTGGAGGATGCTACCTTGAAGCAGGAGCAGGAGTAATTCGCAGGCGTGAGGAGAGGAGAGTTATCGTGCTCCGTCCCCTGAGCAGACACATTGGTTGGAGGTTTCTTGAAGATCCAGAGCGAAGTGGGCGTTAGAAGTGGTGCTGTAGGCTGTCTCACGGAATCTGGGCCTTTTGTTCCAATCCGAGCACTGGTTTCCCCTGGAAGTAAAATATTCCTCAGTCTCCACACCATTGAAAGCACCGCAGGGGTTATTGAGGTTTGTAACGCAGATCAGAGGGAGTATACATACACTCAGTGAGCACTTTATTAGGTATTTATCAGACCTATTTTTTGGACTTATTGGTCTTCTGCTGCTGTAGTCCATCAACTTCAATGTTCGAGGTTTTGTTGCTCTTCTGCAAACTACGGTTGTAACACATGGCTATTTGAGCTACTGTCACCTTCTTTCTCCACTGACCTCTCTCATTGACTAGATGTTTTCACCCACAGAACTGCCATTCATGGAGTGTTTTTTGTTGTTATTTTTCACTCCATTCACTATAAACTCTGGAGACTGTTGCACGCAAAAATCCCAGGGGATCAGCAGTTTCTGAGATACTCAAACCACCCTGTCTGGCACCAACAATCACGCCATGGTCAAAGTCACTTGAATCACATTTCTTCCCCGTTCCAATGCTTGGTCTGAACAAGAACTGAACCTCTTAACCACGTCTGCATACTTTTATGCATTGAGTTGCTGCCACATGATTGGGTGGTTAGATATTTGCATTAATGGGCTGGGGCACTGGTCTATCTAACAAAGTGCTCGATGAGTGTACATAATGTATATACTTATGACAATTACTGTGGTCCTGTGTCCTAAACAAGGGGTATGACAGTCCCAGCCCAGCAAAACCTAACCCAGCCAAAGTCTAATCCTTCCCTCACCAAAGACCAACAAAGAAACAATTAAAAAGCATTTTATATGGACCAGCTGCTCCCCATGGACACGAGCATGCTAACATTTTAGCATAGTGGATGTCCTTCCATTGTTACATGGATGTGCCCCCTTGTTTTGGGTATGACTGTGGTGTTTGTCCCTTCTGGTTGCGAGGCAGGGCAGCGGTGTGAACTGTGCGGCCGCAGATTTGCTGAACAGCGGTGTAGCTCCCATGCTAATTGTGTCATCTCCTTGTATTTTTTTTCTGGAGCCACAGTTAATGAATATCAAAGGCTGGAAATGAATCCACCCTGGCTGGGCTTTAATGTGTCTTCAGAGGGTCACTGCCTGCATGCTAATGAGGCCAGATCTTTCTCCCTCCCCTGTTTCCTGGAACACACTGCTGTCTGACAGACGGAGAGAGGGGGAGAGAGAGAGAGAGGGAGAGAGAGAGAAAGAAAGAGAGAGAGGGAGAGACAGCATTCAATTTGACCACCAACATTTGTTTATCTACAGGCCTATATCTGCCCCCCAGTAATATTGAAGCGCTGGCCTTTATTTGTCACCTGATTATATATTAACGGCTATAATAAGTATATGAAAAATACATATGTTGGTTTCAGTATGTACAAAACTAGTATTGAATTTTTTCATTTTACTTGGACAGAAACTAGATAAATACATGACCATCAGTGAATGGTAAACAGCATTGTGATACATACATATAATAACATGACAAAAAATATGTGTGTGTGAGGGCTATAACCACATGTACTGTATGGCTTCTGTTGCAGTTTGAGTTTGCTTTCTACTGTGACTGAGACGTTTCCGGATCCCATCTGTAGCTAGACAGGGTTAGGATGAGGTGCTGACGATGCAGCACTTCCTGTTTCTGCTGATGCATTTTAATGTGGAAGTGAATGAAGGGTCATTTCCGGGTCAGGATGGACACCAGCTGAGCTGACTCCAGCACCCTGAAACCTGCCTCCCCCACCTCGGCCCAAACGTGTTTCACCCTGTCACAGACCCTGACCGTGCCTATCAAGCGCTACCCTCCACACAAGGGCACTCAAGCTACGCGGCTGATCTGCAGTTTAACGATGCCGCAAATTACTGCTGCGTCTGAGGGGAATTGTAATCCTTTACAAAAAAAGATCATCTGATTATCCAGCAAGGAAAAAGCCACTGGTGAAGGAGGATTATGGGCTAAATGACGGTTAAATCTGTTTCATCTGGAGGATGGAGAGTGTTTTAACATGTTATTAAAATATTACAAATATTACAAATGCAAAGTATTAATAATGACACACTTTCACAGCAGGCAACTTTTCAAATGTCCATGAAAAAATATTTATATATGTGAATATAACCAAAGGACAGTTTGAAGGAATATATTTAAACCAAATCCAGAGGTATTTAATATGTCATGAATATAGTGAGAATTTTAAATGTTGCTTTAACATTTTTTAAAATATACTGTAACCCAAAATATGGATGCAATATGGATTTATGCAACAAATTACTTTTTAAAAAAAGGTTTCTCATTACATTTTATTAATTATTAATTATGTATTAGCATAACATGGTGTACTGAACCAAAAACAACACTGTCAGTAGTATTATGGCACTAGAACTATCATATTATTATAGTTGATAATATATGATATATTAGAATTTAAGGGCAGATATGTTTGCAATATGACTCAAAATTCATTTTGAATGCAAACACAAAACTTTGCTAAATTTCTTCAAACAGATATTAACATACAGGCCAGCACAGATTTTTCACTGTTTAGCTCTAATGTGATACTTGAGCAGGCATTGTCAGGATGTGTATGTCATTTTGTAGTCTCTATCCTGGTGTAATCAAAGGGCTGGTTATCTCCCTTGTTAAATCCTGAAGGGCTTGCTTGCATGAGAGGTCAGCCTGTGTTCAGGGCATTGCTGAATCTGTATCAGGCCATCACCTGACATGAAATGAGCAATCACTCAGTGATCAGAGAACATTTACACGGAGTACACAAGGGTCTCTGGGTAAAGTAAAGCAAAGCTGTGTGTCTATTGGCTTTCTACTGAATGTTCCATTAGAACCTTGTCGATTACGGCCAATATGCTTAAGCCAATCTGACTGTGTACAGTCTATTGGGAGACAGATCTTCCATTTCCTGTGTGGAGCAATTTCCGTTTTTCTTATATTTACACCTAAAGTGTTACTTCATGGCTCATTAGCCCGTGCCTGCCCGTTGTGAATAACAGCATGTGACAGAGGATACTATGTCCAATACATAGCATATTTCTCTATGGTATGGGAAGGAAGAGAAGATTATAATTCAATTCCGTGTCTTTATGCCTGTTAGTGATTCTGAAAGGGCACGCCATTTTCATTGCTCTTATGTATATTTTGAGTTTCCTGGTTTATCACCCTTAGTATAAATCATATCTGTATTATAAATAGGAGCCCTGGTGAGCCTTGATATGGTAAATGGGATATTTTATGGTTTATGAAAAGGCTTTTTTATCTTCCTTTTTTATTCATAACCAGTCAGCCTGTCTGTATAACTGTCTTACAGGCAGGTTAAGCTTTATTAGTTTCATGAATAAAAATTGACCTGTTAGTTGATTATGGGCACAGTTAGGCTGTGCTTGATACTGCCTGCACCCCGGTTTCTGTGAAGCACTCCAGACATCCACGCACAGGCCTGAGCAGCTGGGGAGGATGGGGTGCTGCAGTACTCAATCCAGGGGTGGAACAGGGACAAACATTTTGGGTTTGAACTCCTGGGGTGGGAGCGGTGTACCTCTTTTTTATTGGCCAATTCTTTGTGCACCTGAGACCAAGCACTGCCAGAAGCATATGCCTTTACTCAAGCCTTAGTTTAGAGTGATGATGTGTATAGGCTACATTGTACATGAATATCTTTATTTAATTCAAACTAGATTCAGTTACTTTCCTATACAGTATGTTCACCCTTGGCTTAAAATAGGTACCTGTAGTTCCACAGTGCCAGTCATGTTATCATACTGGGATTACTCGAGGTTGTCCCTAATGTTGTTCCCTGTCTCAATATGTATTCTACTCCCTCTACATGGTACAGAGGTGTATGATATCAACCCCAATACACGTACCAAACCCCATTATTTGTCTAAATCTTTTATGTTTAAAAATTGTTTTACCATGACGATCACATTATTCATCAATTAGTACTAGAAACTAGACCAGTTACTTGTAGAAAATTATATACAGCGTGTTGTTTTATATTATATATACAGTATATGATTTAAACGGTTACACGCGAAAGAGGTTTCCCTATTTCATAAGCTCTTGGACTGCAGAGTATTAAAAGCAATCACACAGGGGAAAATGCATTCCGGTGAATGACATCTCGGCACTAGAGATCTTCAAACATCAATTGCCCGCATCGTCTCCCTCCTGCTTTATGATTCATCTGCAGTGATTCTCCTAGTTTATGTACCTTGCTCTGGAGAGGACAGAGTCATAGCGGTGTGATCACAATGGATAATTCACAAACCGGATGCAGTCAGGAGACCAAGGCGGCAAAACAGTGCTTTAAATCTAATGAAAACGTTATGATTAATACAGGTATCATATTCATTATGTATGAAGTCACGTATTTGCAGGACACATTACGCTGTATATATAAAATGCAGAGCTGCAAGCTCTTTACTTTTGTTATGGTCTATAGATTATAAGAATTATTTCAAAAGGGGGTAAAAATATCATCCCTGAATGAATGCCACTTGGCGACCACACTGGAAACCACAGTGTGTGACTTCTCCTGTCCTCTTAGTTCTTCAGTCTGGATGCATTTCTGCCATATGTGAACTATATGCTCTACTTGCAAAGGCAGCAATGCCATGCTTAGTGCACTAACTGCCTCCAGCTACGCAAGATGTGTTTATCTTGTAACAGTTTCATTTTAAGTGGTGTGAGAAATAATCTTGTCATTGCACGTTTTTTTTTTGGTGCCAATAAAAAAAACCCCCAAAAATGATAAAGAGTTCCACTTCAGTAAATGCAGAATTTTACTAATTTGTGACGAAGGAACCAGGAACATTCTTTTTAAATGTCGGCCGTCGCCTTCATACACGCTCAGTAACTGAAAATTGGAAAGATTCCAAGGCACTAAGTCTTTCCATTTCACATGAACATTACGCCCTCTGTTTTGAAAGAGCAGCAGAGGTTAAACGCTTACGGCACCCTTGAAGCAGACCTGCAGAATACTTCACACACTAAGTACTGTTGTTGAGTTGAGTTTTTGGGAGTCATTCAACAAAAGACTAACATGCCACATTAATAATTTCATAAGTAATTCGTTTTTTCTTTCACATCCTCAGTGAAATACTACAACGTGTAGAATTCAACTCTGTACTTTGGGCTCGCAAGTGGCTCAGTCAGTTAACAGGCAAGCCATGAGTGCAGGCTGAACAGCAGACATGTAGCCTAGATATTTCAGGTTCAAGCATGGGCTATGTCATCAGCTGGCAGTAATTATGAGTTCGCAGCATGGAGAGCACATTTGGCTATGTCCCACCAGAGGTAGGTTTAGTCAGCCAGGGTTCCTTTAGGGTCACCGCCGTGTTAGTTTCTCCCAATGACATACCAGACACCCACAGGCTATGGACCGCAGTCAGCGAGCGATATGTCCGCCCCCCTGTGAGTGCAGTCCTTCGGTGGCTACGGGTGGCTATGGAGCGAGGGCAGCAGTGGAGGAGCGCACTGGAGATCTCCACTGCTCTCGGTTTGCGGTGTGGGTGGTAATGATGTTATTTCTAGATGCACACTTTCTGATTTCCAGCTGGGAAATAGTTTTTTTGGAAAAAATGGGTCTTGTATGACTTGACTAACTGATTCCCAGAGCCAAATGCAAATTACCAAAGCAGCAGTTACATCACATTCTGTTATGCTGTCAGGCCACATCTGAATGAAGTAGTAGGTGTCACCCATTTGCTCAACCCCCCAGATTTAACTGAGAAAAATCCACTTATGCAGGCTTGGTTAGTGGACACCTTTAGATAATGGATTTCTTTCTATGTATGGAGAAATAAGACGTATACAAACCTTTTACTCTTTTAGGTCAAAGTTAAGTACTGAAATGGTTCCTCCCCACCTCCATTATTTCAATGAAAGCATGCATATAGTGTTTCTGGCCTTAAAATAAATGAACAAATAATGGCCTTCATGGAGCTGTAAAACACTTAACTGTGAAAAGGGCATGTGAGAAGTTTTCATTAGGTTAATTATGGTAATAGCATCAGGAAGCAAGTTAGGAAATGTTAGGATGCCATTTGTAAAAAAATATAAGGGACCATATAATGTTCATATGGACCAATACCTTATGAGAAAAATAATAAATGATCTGGACATTCATCCATATGACTAGTATCACACTAGCTTGGTGTAGCTCTACTATACAGTTGACTGCGTGTACATTGAGTACTACTAGTTACTTCGTATCCTAGTAATAGCAGTGTTACTGAATGGTTAGGGAACCAGGGTTGTGGGTTCAAATCCCAGGTGGAGCACTGCCATTGTTCCCCTGAGAAAGGTACTTAACCTGAATCTCTTCTGGACACATCCAGCTGGATAAATAGACAGTATGAATTACCTTTCTTCTGCATAAGAGCGTCTGCTAAAGGCCTAAAATGTTTAACTAGTTGAACAGGTTTCTACACGTGTACATGTTTCAGATTAAACTAATGGATTCCATTATACATAGACATGCAGTGTTATTAAACTGCAACTATTTAGATAACTAAGTAATGTTTTTAAGTTGGTTGGAAGTACAAATTATGCATGGTGTACACTAAAAATGTTAAATATATGTTATTTGTTAGATGTTCAAATCTGTGACTTATTGTGCTAATTAGTGTAGCTCCACATGGGACTTTTTATTTGCTTTTATTACATCATACTTTTACTGAACAGGATGTTATGAAGACCATCTGATACCAATAGCTTCTGCAGCTTCAGCAAGATGTTCATGTTTGGTTCTTATGGTAATATGTGACCATTTCCATATTTCCAGCAAATTCTACATATAAATTCATGGATGGTACTGTTTTGTTCTCATTTTTCTTGCATGAATTTATAATTAATTAGACACATGTGTTGTGCGTTGTATACAATTCAGTAGTTCCAAGCAACAACTGATGTGTGCTATATACTATGTCCAGTTTGTCTGTGAAATAACTGACCATGCACATGCTTACAAACAGATGTTACTCTCATCCATGAAATAAACTGTGAGGACCAAATAACCTATTTATTGACTGTAACTACAAACCCCCATTTTCCACTGTGAGCTGTGGCCAAGCCAGATTTCCACATACATGGCCAAGCACTCGCTTCATCGGCCCCTGAGTGTGGTCTGTTCACTGGTGCCAGAACTTTCGTACGCATCACTCAGGAGTGAAATGAACGCACCTATTTGAGATGCTGCACTTCATGAGAACTCACAATGCTTCTCCTTGTTCTCAGCATATCTGGCAAACTAATGATCTGAGAGATTCAGTCTGGCTTATGAAAATGAAATTCACAAAATTCTAACCTGTACCTGTAGAATAGAATCACAATCTTCTTTTTGCAGTTTAAACGATTTTAGATATGGCGTATATTTGGTTCAGATGTAAAGCATTCAAAGGTCTTCAATGGTTCACACAATCTGCATTAGCACCGTATAATTCTCCACTATCGGTCACATGACTGACACGCATATTTGACTGACATCGTTCAAAAGATTCAAACATGATTAGATAGTCCTTTAGATGTCTCGTGTTGGTCAATGTGCTTACATGTTCATCGAAACGGCAGGATATATCAATATATCGCATTGGATAATTCAGCTGACTGTATGTAGGGTACTGTATGAATTAAATAAATAATGAATTTCGCCGCTGTCCTTGGTGCTGAAACGCGCACCCATGTGCTAGCTGAAATCGATATACATGGCTGTCCCTACCTTTGCAATAGAGTCTGTGTTTAATTGGTCCGCTTTTTCGTATGAAGCCATAGGCCTACTTCTGTTTCTAACTATCGTTAGAATACTGAGGCTGTGACCAGACTGGATGAAACAGCACAGTAGCCAAAGCTGAAGTTGTTGCCTTACTTGATTTACAAACTTTTTAAATGTGTTAAAACAAAACATTCAAGGTAACTCTAGTGAGTTACAAAGGCGGGCAACAGCGACTCCAGGGACACACGTGAATAAACCTGCAAATGATTAAGTATAGATGAAGCATATTTTAATCAAACATACATTCATTTAAAATATATCATTGAACCCTCCAATTTCAAGCAGGCAGAATTCTAACATCATACAAATTAAAAAAAGAATCATCCTTATGTATATGCCTCTAAATAGTAGAATGCGATGAGTCAAACAATGTGTTAATAAATCAAGTTTTGATAGGCAAAAATTTCGATCACAATCATAACATCGATTGTAATATAAAAAAACAACAACGATAGCACCATTTTTGTATTTTACATTCACAAGAAGTTCAAACTATTGTGTTTTTGTTCCTGAAATTACCCGATCTGTGACCAGTAAATCTGACGTTGCAATTAAACCCAAAGACGTGTTTCACAACCAAAGCGTCCCTCCAAGCAGGAAAATCAGGTCTACTGCAAATGTACTTGACACTGACATACACCTAACATGCACAGAACCCTTTTGTAAGACATGTGCTTGCAGAGGTAAGTCAAATAAATACTTTACTAACGCAAATAAATAAATAAATAAGTAACGTGCTGAAAATCACAGAAATTAGATTTTCACATACAAACTTTTGCACATAAGGCTTTGTGGGCGTTTCCACGATTTGTTACAACTGGTTAGGAGTGGGTTATTCCATCTGCGAGTCATTAAATATATTTGACCGAATAAGTTGAAATAAAAAATCCTGTGCTTCAAACACTTTGTTCCCAAAACGGAAGAAATTATCAAACCTAACACCAAGTCATCTCAAGTTTTACACAAGCACTAGTGTATTTTGGAACAATGGCCATAAATCCGTTATGATATAGTTCTGTATTTATTTAGGTACATTTATGTAGCATAGACTTAGCATAGTCTGTCGATAGTGTGTGTGATCGTTTTAGTATCGTCCAAAGTTTCTCAGAGTAAACTTCAGATGAACAGAACAGGCGCTCCTGTGAGATTAGGAAAGGTATTCATTTTCTTCTTATTAGCATTATGCTTATGGTGACTACTCCCATAACAACAACAACAACAACAACAACAACAATAATAATAATAATAATAATAATAATAATAATAATGTTTAATTATTAAGATTGTATTAGGACGCCATATATTCAACACAACACATTTAAGTTATTATAATCGAAGCATAACATGCTATTGGAAAGCTTTACTGCCAGTCAAAAGGTTAAAGAGTAGCCAATGACGTTTTATCATATGACGCTTTGCTCAAATGAACAAAATTAAGGTGTATAAAATTAGGTTAATCTATCTTCAAATTGATAAGTTTGTTTTCATATTCACATTTCAATCATTTACTATGGTCACAGCAAGGCCAGCGATAGGGCAATCCACTGTTAAGTGTTATCAACTAAGAATCTAACAGCGTAGGCCTACAACAAATAAGCAAACTCCTGACCAGGACGCGCTAACAATATAATAGCCTAAGCATAAAATCATAAATCAACTATTAACAAGATTGTTAATGGCACCCAAAAAGGCTTTTCATTTGAATTTTCCTCCAAATATATTGTTTTAAGCCGCTTACCTTTTTACCTGGTTATCTAAAATGCATTGACTTTACACTAAATTTCGTGTTGCCACCATCTTAATAAGATGCCCCTTGGCCCTAGCTAATTCCTAATCACCGTGATGGACAGCAGAGACAGAACAATACAAACTAATGGCAGTGTTGCTGATCACCGTGCTCGTGATTAAAGACACCCAATTATGGCAATGAACAGTGTCGTAATTATGTTCCTTAATCACATCCAGGAGGTTTAATTGCCTTAACGATGTGTTTCATTAAATGAATGTAGGTATTATAGTCGACAGTTTTCATACACAGTTGTTTTCAAATTAACATATTATTAGACATCGTCATGGAAATTGTTTTAATAATCATAATTAGGGGCAAACAGGCTTTGTCATGTAATGCTAGGAGACATTTTTTCCTTAGCCTTAGGGCTTTAATGTCCACCATGTCTGGCCTGTCACCCCAATGGGTCGTGGCAAGCTACTTTACTGTATTGTTTCATGAAAAGTTGTGGAATCTGATGGGGAAAAAAATAAACGATCACAATATTAAATGTTCGCCCATACCACATGGTAATGATCCGTGTATCAACAAACACCCCGTCTTGAAAAAAAGAAGAAAAAAAGTAGTCTATGGAACCACTTCCACAAGGTGTATACAATAGCATCACAATACTGTACTGCTTATAATTAACCCCTAGTTGCTGAAACTCTCAAGCATCTATCACGTCGCGGTCAAGACGAAGTCAGTTCTAGAAACGCGTAATTGCCGACGCCAGTTCTATTAGCAAAATGAAGACAAAGAGCGCTTAGTTGTTGTTAAAACTGCATTCTGACATTTATTCTAAAGTATATCTTTAGAAATCGCACTAGTTCATATTATGTGGTGTGAGTAGCTCAATTTGGCCTACTCTGTGCCGGTTTAATTCGGTACCTTTGCCTCAAAGCTGCAGAAAAGCAAAAGACGACCAGACAATATAACAATTAGTTTAGTTCAAAATATTTTAATAAAGCTTTCCAACACATAAACACATACAAATGTCCCTCTGCAGTCATATTCAGACTAATGTATCTACATTACTTAACATCCTGACCTGACAACGAGCTTGTTCAATCTAAATGTAACCATTTCAGCCATACGGCGTAAGTGTAAAATCGAAAATTATACAGTCACGGCATTGATGTAGGAAAAGTGTACTATGCCATGCAGCCAAATAATATGAATAAACATTTAATAAATTAATTAAAAATAAGGACTGAAAGACAACTGCAATCACGCTTTGGAGACTTAGCTGAACAAAACTTCTGACAAAGTTTTACAAAACCGTGAAAATAAAACGACAGTGTAGTCTACAGCACGTTTATGGTTTAACCGATTTGATTGCGGCTGATGTCGCACGCTGGTAGCCTAAACTGAAAATAAAGACTTTGCATTCACAACATTTCACCTCAATGTTCTTCATCACTGTCAAATTCTTCATATTGACTAGATTATCATATATTATCACAGGTTTAAGGAATCACCATCAACAAGCAAATGGAATACTCAAGATTCAGCATTGTAATTCGAATAAATGCAATAAAGCAGCAAGATTACGACTACGTAATATAATTTCAGCAAATATTCAAGATAGTTTAGGAATCTGTTTAAATTACAGAAGAGCTTCATGTTGTCAGGTCAATAAAACAAACAAGTCATTCCTCAAGGTCCATCACAGCAAGTGATTTACGATTTTCAAACAATATTTAGGCTAACACTTGCAACCAGGCATACACTTTTGTTTGGTTTTGACTCTCACCAGCACTTTAAGGATTTTGTATATACACAATCAAGTATAATAGAACAAAAAAATGTGTTTTAAATGGTCTCACTTTGAGTGAATGTTGTGAATGATATAAAAGTTTTTTTCGGCATCCTTTCCCCATTTCAGTCCATTTTAAAAGTGATATATGTTGCAATGGTGACTTCGATGTCTCTATCTTTGTTCTTCATTCATATAAAGACAGTTGTATTCGCTACGAGTCTGTTTCTCTCGTTGTTTCGAAGCGTTTAAGGCTTATCAGTGCACTGTTTGCAGAGGCTGGAGGTGACGTTGTTGAAAAGGGCACATTTGTCGGGACAGGAGGAGGCTGCGACTCCTGTGGGGAAGGGGTACCCAGTCGGTGGCTCATAGGCGCCCAAACCCGGGGTTAGAGCTGTCGTCGCTGGCAGGGAAGCCGCAGATATCGCCTGGCCCTGGTTGAGATAAGCAACCAGCCGTCTCATTTCATCCAGCGCCTGCGCTTGCATGAGGATGTAATTTTTGGCTAGTAGCAAAGTGGCGATTTTGGAGAGTTTTCTTACCGAGGGACTGTGAGCATAAGGGATCACCGCTCTCAGTTCATCGAGTGCGTCGTTCAGGTCGTGCATCCGCCTTCTCTCCCGGGCGTTGATGTTCAGCCTCAGTGTTTTCTGCTCTTTATTTTTCTTACCTCCTTCAGTTTTACCCCCTGATGCTGCTGTCCTACCGTCTGCCATCAGAACCATGTCACACCTGTCGTCGCTGTCATCATCTTGACTCTGCTCCCCACCGCTACTCTCTGCCGCCGAAGTCCTGTTTCCACTTTCTCCGTACTTCACGCACAAAGATCCGGTCGGTAGACCCAGTGGCCCTCCTCGACCTACTGCCAGTCCCCCAGGCTGCATCTGATCCGAGTCAGTATGATCGAAACAGTTGATCGGCGATTGGCGGTCCCTGGAGGGAAGATCAATACCAGCAGCTGTTTTGAACGAGTCCATTTTTTTATTAGACACAGCGGTCAGAGTTTTGTGGAAAATGTCTCCTGCTCCGTTCAAGCTCATTCTCCTGTCCATAGTCCTTCTGGGTCAGCTTGCTCTCCTCCGCTTCGAGACTATCGCTGATAGCGTTTCTAAGTTTCTGCTCTCTAAAGTTGATCTCGACGCTCTCTGTACTTGTCAAGTGAGGTGTGGAGAAGGAGGCTCCCACTGAAGTGCCGTGCAGTGGCGCGTTTATCTTGCTTCAATTCACCTTCACGAGATTTTGAATGCGATAAGCAACGGCATCAGCGACAGACGGGGGAGTCTTTTACATCATTATCTCAGCGCAGGTTATTATTATGAAGAAGATTCGCCTATTGGGAGAGAGCTCTCCACCCAATCAGGTTAACGTTTTAATTAATAGGATTAAAACGGTAACAAACAATCCTGGGCGCTATCTGCCCCCTCCGTCTGGATAGTCTGTGCTCTCTGTTCTGATCAGAGGAGCTGCTTACAGCTTTATAAAAGGCGCCGGGGTCTATTATTCGTGCTACCATCTGTATGCACAACCCAATGCATATGTTTGCAAGGCGTTGCGTCCTATTAGTAGTCAAACAACTGCCTTTAACTTGACATGTGTGGCGACATTCACCCCACGGTGAGCACACTAAATGCGACCTTTTCTAATTCATCACCTACATTATGAGACGTATTTGTCATCACTGGGTTAATTTATAGACTCTTCGGAAAAGGGGATTTGGGATTCGTACAACTGTCCCAAGCAGTAGGTAAATGCTGGATTTTAAATTTAAATTGTTGCCATTAGCTCTTTTAAACACATACTTTAACTACATCGCCCACATGTTCTGTAAATGCACTAATTATTAGCATACAGAAGACATTTATTAAATATTATGATCATAGCCTATTAATAAGCAACTATTTGGCGGACTGCTTTTATTATAACGTACCCGTTTATCTGTTCACAATACGACTTTGGGAGCAGGGTTGTTGACCTTCCTGAAGATAAATGTATTATCTGACGATTTGAAAAAGAATCAGGAGAGTTTAAGACCAGGGTGATGTATTCTCCTCCGCTTTCATTAAAAACCTTTTAATTACGTAGCTAAAGGATGGCCCCAGGTGTTGGACTCTTTTCATTACGTTTTACCCTAACGTGATGAAGTTCTAATTCTCATTTTACCATATGGTTAACATTTTCCGCTGAGAATTTTGAATTGGGATATCTAATCTATTAGTCTACGCAAGAAATGAAATTCGTAGAAGGGAGTTGGTCAGATCCTATTGTGAAGGGTATGATTACAGCATTATGATACACCGCTTGATCAAGGGATAGTCTTTATAATAAAAAATATATTCACTTTAAAATATTTAATACTGGAATTTTACGCACACTTGCCAACAAAAGGAAGGACAACTGGGTTAATGATAATATTGTTTCTAAAAGTGCACCGTTCCGTTCGTGAGTTTCAAACTCTAAATATATTCGAATACGCCCTCCCTCCATAAGCCCTTCTACGAATACATATTCTAATATATCTAATTGGATTGATCAGGCCAACAGCCATACCTCTCTATTTTTACACACACACAAAAATGATATGCATACAATCTAGCACTGAGTAGTAAGATTGGTGATATTCCAATTATTGACCATTGATATTTAATTATCAAACAATACTGTCCATATGTAGACTTGTCAAGGTGATGGGGGCCACTATAACTAGGTAATTAGGGTAATGGATGACTATTCGGACCTCCCTGGGTGGCAGCTTGAGTCTGCATGACCCAAGAATAACAGAGTGGAACAATCAATAATTTCAACGCTGAAAACTGAATTTATGCAGACAGACGACGCCTCAAGAAGTAATAAAGTATTAAATAGAATAATCTCCTGCATGTCACCTTGGGATGCAGTCCTTAACTCAGGATACATTACCTGTTCTCCTCTAGGAATGAATAGAAATTAGATTTACAAATGTAAATATATTTTGGTATTGGAATGGTCTTGTCATTTATAGAGAAATAAAAGATAAATTGTAACAAATCATTGAATGTATAACATAGAAGAAGCGATAGAATACACTCGCAAATTATTTAAGGGAACTTTTATTGTAGCGGGTTTATTACGTCCTTTTAACGCTATCGTCAAGTCAGGAGTTATTTAAGCTTATACTGCCATCTAGTGCTAACTGAATATACGCGCGTGTGAAATATGCGCATACGATCACACATTTTCTTTTAGAGAAACACCATTGATCAGCTGCAACTTGTTCAAACCGCAGAACAAAGTATTTTAACTAGAACCAATAAAGACCATACATTAACGTATTATGTTAACTTCAACTATCAGATTGGCTACCTGCGATTCAAGTATTCATTTATTTTTATTAATTTACTTGTTTGAATGGCTTTGATTACCGTATGTTAGTACTAGTGCCTCAGATCTTCAGATATTGGCAGATGTGTGGAATTTTGTTGTTATGAGCAGAATGTGTGGAATGCTGTACCCAAGCAGATCTGTCATTGACAATCCAAGAGCCAAATAAAAACGCAATATTAGTGCCCACATGTGGTTTCATGAAACTGGAGATTCTCTGATATTTTAGAGGGTATTTTTATATAAATTTTGGTTTCACCTTGTATAAATTACAGCAGTTTGTATGCTGTCCATAGAACCCCCCATTTCAGGACACCATAGTGACACTAATCATCAATCAGTTTTGTTCAATTCCGCCCTAGCTGCAGACTGCAGAGCTTTCAGATTCTACAGCTTTGATTGCCTTCATAGTTATTGATATTTAATATTCATATTCATATTATTTGCCAAAATGAGAACTAGAGTAGTGAGAGTCAAGGAAGCCATTATGAAGCTGAGACAAAAAAAACAGTTAGAGACATAGGCTTATAACAATTTAGGATTATAACAACCAGCTGCTTGGAACATCACAAGATAGCCTATAGTCTAGTGGCTGGCTAACTGGGACCCATAATATTGGTGGTTCAAGCCCCAGTGTAGCAACAATAAGATCAGTGCAGCTGTTTGGCCCTTGAGCAAGGCCATTAACTCCACATTGCTCCAGTGGGGATTGGCCCCGGTCTAATCACAGTAAGTCACTTTGGATAAAAGCGTCAGATGAAAAAAGAAAAAAACAAAGAAAAGAAAACAGAGCACTGGTGAGAAAGGGCCTGGTAGGCCAAGGAAGATCCTTATAGTGAAGAAAAACCCCCCAAACACCTGTCCAACAGATCAGAAACACATTCCAGGAGGCAGGTGTGAATGTGTCAGTAACTGCAGAAGACTTCAGAAATGGAACAGAGAAGAAACAGAGGCTACAGTACACTGCAAGATGCAATAACAGGATGGCCAGGTTACAGTTTGTTGTGACGGGACTAAGATTGATTTGTATCAGAGTGATAGCAAGAGCAAGGTGTGGAGGCCAAAAGGTCCACGATCCAATGAATACCACATCACCGGTGAAACATGATGGTTTGGACACGTATGGATGCCACAGGTACAGGTTCACTTCCCTTCATTAATGATAATAATGAATCCAGAAGTGTACAGAATTATATTTGCTCAAGTTCAAACAAATGGCTCCAAACTCATTGGACGTTGCTTTATTCTACAGCAAGACAATGATCCAAAACATACTGCTAAAGAAACAAAGGAGTCCTCAGGTGCTCAGAAGTGTTTAGATAACATCTCCAGGAAAATTGTACTCCTAGGCCTGTTCTTTAGTCCAGTGCTGTATATATAACCAACATATTGTTTCAGGGAGACAGAGGTGTGTGCATTGTATGTGAACATCCCAGCATCGAAGGGGACATTTAACTATTTGGACTGTTGGCATTCTTTATATTGTTATATGACCTTTTTAAAGGTTACTCATGAATTGGAAAGGCCTTGTACATCATGTAATTGAATGTTTTGAACTATACATAAAAGAAGTGACTAGGTGGTTTTTCTATAAGGATGTTTAAACAGAATGAGATTGCAAACTGCTATTGATCGGTATAGGTCAGGTTATTCCATTGGTCAATGTGTGATCAACTACTTTTCAATGGTGTTTTTTGAAAACTAGGCGTCACATTTCTCTCAGCCAGTATCATTTATCTGCCTCAAAGAGAAAATCCGATTCTGATGATGAGATGTACTGTAATTTTCTTTCCTTACTTATTATCCTCAGTCATTTATGGAGAACGTAAAGGCAGAATATAGGATTGGAAATCTATAAATCTGAGCTATGAACAGACTTAGGGAGAGAGTGTATGCATTGTTTGATTTTTTTTATTGCACATGTTCCTTGGGCTCATGGTCTCAGTTTGTCATTTTATAATACAAAATACTTTACATGATAACTTCCGAAGGAGAACTAAAGCAAGAGCGATATATATATTTGTCTGAATCGGATGGGAAGAGGTCAAATTTAAAAACACTAGCAGACAGGATGCTCTCATTGCAGTGCCATAATTAGATCTGAAATCCAAAGATGTGAAGTCATGTGAGATAGCAAGTTTAGAGCCATGTCAGGGTTTTTAGTGAACCCACACTTTTTTGCTGCAGTACAAAGACTCTCCTCATGGGGCAGGAGGCTCATCGGTCTTTTTGTCTTCAGTAAAGCACTCAGTGGTTGCAGCGGTTCTCAGAAAATTATCTTCATGCTCTCTGGTGTTATTCATTAGCTTAAACAGAATATTCAAGGTTAAAGTTTTAGTCAGGGGAAAACAGATTGGATTAATCATGTAATACTGCATCTGTAGTGAAAAGTCTCTGCTTGCACAGATGATGGCATGAAGAGAATTATGAACAGATGAGAGCCAAAGGCGCCTACTTTATCTGCTGACAGCAAAGGAACACCTTCATGCCCAATCAGTCCCTGCTAATGAGACAAGATGGGGCAAGATGGTAAAACAGCAGTCACAAGCAAACCATCCTTTTTCATCTTGGCAGCATGCACTTGACTGGTGCTTTATTCAATGTTCAGACCCCCTGGTCTGTTTCAAAATGGAATGTCTTGCAGTGGATCTCTCTCTCTCTCTCTCTCTCTCTCTCTCTCTCTCTCTCTCTATATATATATATATATATATATATATATATATATATATATGTGTTGCATATATGCAACTGCTGCTAAAAAACCATTAAAAGTAAACCAGTGCATAGAAAGCTTTAGATAGGTAACTTGACAATTTACTGTATTTTGTAATCATTTAACCCTTGATAAATCAATGGTTGTGCAGTCACATGTATGATTGTGCACCATTTAAATTAAATTAGCGGTAGTCAATTTAGGTTTCATAGTACATATACACAGCAGCCACATGCATTATAGCATGGGCAGACATAAGCAAAATTACTGATCATGCACTCTAATTGGTATCACATTAATCTTTCATCAATCATGTCACTAAAGAACCAAACCAAAGATACCCCTCTCCAATAAGCAAATTAACACGTTCTCTCTGCTCACTGTGCTACAATGTATTCTGTGTGGTTTCCCCTCTGTTTGTTGTCACACATGTGTATTTAACTGTGACTAATCATTGCAAGACTGCATTTTTAAATGTTTAAAATTCTAACATAAGTTTTTAATGTCTTACATAATACAAAAAGCACAGTGTAGCGTTGGAAGCTAAGCGGAGAGCCAGGGGCGACCAAAGGTAGAACCTTTTTTAACCGACACGCGAACGTGTCAGTCACTAAATCCCAGGGAGAACCGAAATAGGGATACCCAGCTAGGAACAGGACTTCTCCCGGAACAATGGGAGGAAAGGAAATTAAACAAACCAAACTTAGAAATCGTAAACAGAGAAGTAGCTCAAAAACGGCTAGAGAACGTAAAACAACCCTTAAATAACTAGGGCGAACCAATACTTTGGTACCGTGCCAAATAGCTGGGCACTGAGTGAAAACCAAAAGAAAATACAACCTAGCGAGAAAAGCTAGGCACGAAAATAAAAACCTCGAGGCGCAGCTCGGGACAAAAATGCAAAACAAAATACAACACCGGGGACAACGTCCCTCTACCATCGACTCACACGAGTCCAAAAGAAAAACAAAACCCTTGAGGAAGGCGCCAGCACCCACAACACTTCCAGCTGTACGCCTTCCTTACCTTTGAGATATTTCTCCTTTTTAGCAATGAGAGAATTATCCACCAGCACCGTACCTGACTCGTATAGGTTTAGAGTCTACCGGGCGCTTTACCGGCTTTGTGCCAAGGGCGAACGGTTGAACACAAAAGCACAGAAACTAGTCCATGCTGGTCTTTAATACTCTCCCGGGAGGTAATTCCCCTGGCGAAAACGAGGAACAGGTGGAAACAATTATCCTCGGCCAACTAGTGGCACCAGTGAGAATTACCTCCCACCATGACAGGACCCCCCTACTAAGGAGCGACCCCAGACGCTCCTTTAGCCCCCCGCCTGTGAAACTCACGAATCAGTTCGGGGTCTAAAATATCCCTAGAGGGAACCCAACAGCGTTCCTCCGGCCCGAAACCTTCCCAATCTATAAGGTATTGTCTCCCTCTGCCTACGCGACGTTCCGCCAGGATACGACGGACGGTGTAGGCCGGGCCCCCGTCAATTAATCGAGGGGGTGGTGGAGGAACTTCCGCAGGTGCCAGTACGCTCGTCGACACGGGCTTGAGACGGGAAACATGGAAGGTAGGGTGGATCCTCATAGAGCGAGGCAACTGGAGGCGCACCGTGACGGGGTTGATCTTCCTAATAATTTTAAAAGGCCCCACGTATCGAGGGGCAAGCTTACGCGACTCGACCCTCAATGGCAGATCACGTGTGGACAGCCATACCCGCTGCCCCACCCTATAGCAGGGCGCTGCTCGACGACGCCTGTCGGCCAGCCTTTTCTGGTTGGCCGTAGCTCTTAAAAGGGCCACTCGCACTTTCCTCCATGTGGCCCGGCACCGCCGAACAAAGGCCTCAGCAGAGGGCACTGCGCCCCCTCTCTCTAGCTCCGGGAACAGAGGCGGGGGATAGCCAAATTGTACCTCAAACGGTGAGAGACCTGTGGACACATTTAGTAACGTATTGTGGGCGTACTCCGCCCACGTGAGCTGGCGGCTCCATGACGTGGGGTTGTCCATAGCCAGACACCGGAGCGTGTTCTCGAGAGTTTGGTTAGTGCGTTCTGTCTGTCCGTTGGTCTCTGGGTGGAAGCCAGACGAAAGGCTCACCGAGGCCCCCAACAGAGAACAGAACGCACGCCAGAACCGGGAAGCGAACTGGGGTCCGCGATCAGAAACCACGTCCTGTGGGAGACCGTGAAGTCTAAACACATGATCTACCACCAACCTAGCGGTCTCCCCTGCCGATGGTAATCTTGGCAGTGCCACAAAATGAGCCGCCTTGGAAAAACGGTCCACCACCACTAGAATGACCGTTTTACCATCCGATGGTGGCAACCCCGTGATAAAGTCTAGCGCGATGTGACTCCATGGGCGCTTCGGGATGGGTAACGGACGTAGCCACCCTGATGGTGGTCGATGGGAGCCCTTGCTGCGTGCGCAAACTGGACACGCGGCTACGAATTCCCGGACATCCTTTTCCATCCCGGGCCACCAGAACCGTCGAGACACCAAATCTTTGGTGCGGTGGACCCCGGGATGCCCCGCCAGCCGTGAGGCATGTCCCCATTGTAGTACTTGGGAACGGACCCCCGCAGGCACAAAAAGGCTACTAGGTGGACCCCCCCCTGGACCCGGATCTTGGCGCAGTGCTCTCCGCACTGCCGACTCCACCTTCCAAACCACAGGCGCCACAATTTGAGCCCCGGACAGAATGGGTTCAGGCTCGTGCTCCCTATCCGCCTTGTCAAAAACCCGTGAGAGGGCATCTGGCTTGGTGTTCTTGGATCCGGGACGGTACGTCATAGTAAAAGAAAAACGCGCAAAAAACAGCGCCCAGCGGGCCTGGCGCGAGTTGCGAGTCTTAGCCGATTGAATATACTCCAAGTTTTTATGGTCCGTCCACACTATGAACGGATGCTCCGCCCCCTCCAGCCAATGCCGCCACTCCTCCAAAGCTAGTTTGACCGCTAGCAGCTCCCTGTCTCCCACATCGTAGTTTCTCTCGGGTTGGGACAGCGACCGCGAGAAAAACGCACAAGGGTGCACCTTTTGGTCTTGGGGGGACCGTTGAGACAAAATAGCCCCTACCCCCAGCTCAGAGGCGTCAACCTCTACAATGAATGGTAGGGAGGGATTCGGAGTTATTAAAATAGGTTCCGAACAGAACCTATTCTTTAACTCACTGAACGCAGCTTCCGCACGAGCTGTCCATACAAAACGCGTCGGGCCCTTCTTTGTGAGCGCGGTAATGGGTGCGACTACGGTGCTAAAATTACGGATAAAACGACGGTAAAAATTGGCGAAGCCTAGGAACCTCTGCACTTGCTTAACCGATTCCGGGGTAGGCCAATTCCTTACCGCAGAGATTTTATTCTGGTCCATCTCTGTTTTCCCCGCAGATACAATGAACCCCAGGAAAGATACCGAATTAGCGTGAAACACGCACTTTTCAGCCTTCACAAAAAGGCGAGCCTCCAAAAGACGCGACAACACTAGTCTCACGTGGCGAATATGCTCAGAAATAGTGGCGGAGAAGATCAGGATATCATCCAGATAGACGAATACAAACCTCTCCAGCATTTCTCTGAGCACATCATTTACTAACGCCTGAAACACTGCGGGGGCGTTGGTAAGACCGAATGGCATGACGCGATACTCATAATGGCCAGAGTGTGTGTTAAACGCGGTCTTCCATTCGTCGCCCTCTCGTATGCGTACCAAATTGTACGCGTTGCGGAGATCTAATTTAGTGAACACCGATGCCGCCTGCAGGCGCTCAAACGCAGAGTTCATCAGCGGTAAGGGATATCTATTCTTGACTGTGATCGCGTTTAGTCCCCGGTAATCAATACATGGCCTAAGACTTCCATCCTTTTTTTTAACAAAAAAAAATCCCGCTCCCGCTGGTGACGACGATGGTCTGATAAAACCATTCGCTAAGGCTTCGCGAATGTATTCTTTCATTGCCTTGCTCTCAGGCACTGACAAAGAATAGAGTGCGCCCCGGGGTGGGACTGTCCCTGGGTGTAACTCGATCACACAGTCGTATGACCGATGCGGTGGTAGTGTGGTCGCGCGCTGCTTGCTGAATACTTCTGCCAGCTCGCCATATACCCTCGGAACGTTGGTTGGTAGCGGAACTTCGATAGCCCCAACCATACGTTCCTCACCCCCACTACCTGAGGTCTGAAACAAGCTCTCAGTGTCCCAATCAGAGCCCTCACTGCCCTCCCCGTCGTCAGTAAGACGATTCCAATCACACATGGAGTCCCACTCCAGACTCCCCTCCTGCTCCTCCTCCCCCTCAGGTACCCTGACACTAGGATTATGGGGCTCCCTAGCCTCCTCCTCGTCCAATTCGGACCCTATGTCAGTCTCAATAGGAGGGGTCGAGGAGTTATACACATGATTGGAGTGCTCATCACACTGCGGACCCCACCGGGACACCGGGTTGCTCCCGTTACCCCAGTTTATTTGTGGCTGATGCTTTACCAACCAGACATGTCCTAAAATAATCGGATAAACCGGAGATTCCACCAAATAAAAATATATACGTTCCCGGTGCCCCCCAAACGGGATACGCATAACCACTCGCTCCGTTTTGTGACGAACCACCCCGGAACCCAATGGGCGGCCGTCCAGCGCCGTAATGGATTGGGGCTGCGGTATAGACCGAACCGGCAGATTATTTTGCCTAGCCCACTGACGGTCAATAAAGTTGTCCACTGCCCCAGAGTCGATAAACGCTTCCGTCCTCACTACGGCCCCCTTCCACGCCAGTTCGACGGGAAGCACTGTGCGAAAGCTAATACCTGCACCTGGTCCCACTAGTGACTCTCGCTCCACTAGTGGGACTGCTCTTTTGCTTTCCGGTTAGGACAGTTTTTTATTAAGTGCCCTGGCCGTTTACAAAAGAAGCACAACCATTCTCTCCCAGGCCGCCTCCTAGGACGCGCCAGCGTGGTGCTGTCAAGCTGCATGGGTTCCTCCATTTTGTGTACCCCCTGTCTCTGCTCCGCCTCTGTAAACTGGCTCAGGGAGGGCGGAACCGGCCAATTGAAACTGCCCATTCTGCCGGCTCTCTCTCGCTCACGTTCCCGAACCCGGTTATCAATGCGAATCGCTGTCGATATTAGTGAGCCTAAATTCCCCGGTGGCTCCACTGTGGCCAGCGCGTCCCTGACCGAGTCTGACAGTGCACATGTAAAGAGTGTCATTAGCGGTTCGTCCGCCCACCCCGTCTCCCCTGCCAGAGCCTGGAACGCCACTGAAAACTCTGCCACACTCTGAGTTCCCTGCCTCATCCACGTTAATCGGGCCGCCGCCTCTTTACCCGTGACATTGTGGTCGAATACTCTTGTCATCTCCTGCATTAGGAGCTGGGAGCTGCTCATTAGGGGGGATTGTGCCCGAATCAGCGGATCTGCCCAGGCCAGAGCGGTCCCGGTCAACAGGGATAAAATAAACGCTACTTGGGAATCCTCGGTTGAGAATCGTGAGGGTTGGGCTTTAAAAAAAATTAAGCACTGGGAAAGAAACCCCCTACATCTACCCGCCTCTCCCCCGTACCGCAACGGCAACTGTAACTTAGGTTCCCGTATTAGTGGTGAACTGGGCTGGGATGCGGATCCCGTAGATGGGGAGGAAGTGAGTGGCTGAGGGTTGTAGGGATGTGGTGCCTGAGCCTGTGGGGAATGGAACTCGCTTGCCAGTAATCGAAAACTATCGGCAAGCTCCATCAACACATCTTGCTGCCTGCCCAGCCTAGACAGGATCTCGTCCTGCCTCTGAAAAACCATGGTCTGCTGCTCGGTGGTAGCTGTCTGCTGGGTGTGCAATTCCTGCAACGCCTGCCCCTGCCTAGCTAGCATAGCCTGCTGAGCGGCTACCACCGCTTCTAGTGGGGAGTCTCCCATCTCCCTTCCAGTACTGGTCGCTGGTCTCTCCATGGTGGCTTTTGTGTTCTGTAGCGTTGGAAGCTAAGCGGAGAGCCAGGGGCGACCAAAGGTAGAACCTTTTTTAACCGACACGCGAACGTGTCAGTCACTAAATCCCAGGGAGAACCGAAATAGGGATACCCAGCTAGGAACAGGACTTCTCCCGGAACAATGGGAGGAAAGGAAATTAAACAAACCAAACTTAGAAATCGTAAACAGAGAAGTAGCTCAAAAACGGCTAGAGAACGTAAAACAACCCTTAAATAACTAGGGCGAACCAATACTTTGGTACCGTGCCAAATAGCTGGGCACTGAGTGAAAACCAAAAGAAAATACAACCTAGCGAGAAAAGCTAGGCACGAAAATAAAAACCTCGAGGCGCAGCTCGGGACAAAAATGCAAAACAAAATACAACACCGGGGACAACGTCCCTCTACCATCGACTCACACGAGTCCAAAAGAAAAACAAAACCCTTGAGGAAGGCGCCAGCACCCACAACACTTCCAGCTGTACGCCTTCCTTACCTTTGAGATATTTCTCCTTTTTAGCAATGAGAGAATTATCCACCAGCACCGTACCTGACTCGTATAGGTTTAGAGTCTACCGGGCGCTTTACCGGCTTTGTGCCAAGGGCGAACGGTTGAACACAAAAGCACAGAAACTAGTCCATGCTGGTCTTTAATACTCTCCCGGGAGGTAATTCCCCTGGCGAAAACGAGGAACAGGTGGAAACAATTATCCTCGGCCAACTAGTGGCACCAGTGAGAATTACCTCCCACCATGACACACAGAGGGTTTAATAAATGTACAAAAACAAATTAAGGTTTGTACATGCTTCTTGCTTTCCCTTTCTTACCTTCAAATGAATGCCGATGCAACTGTCATTACATATACACATTCAGTGACATGTATTTATTACCGTTTCCTCTCTCAGGGATAGGGAGTATAGGATAGGGAGTAAGAGCTGAACATGCCTAAAGTAGCCATTTATTTGCTGACTCAATGGTCCCCTATACCATTTCACTACCAAACATATAGGTTTTTGAAAATATTGCATTACATATAAAATATATGAATCCATTGAGTTTCTTACCCTTTGAGCTGAGCAGGCCGTTTTGGGTGGGCGTCGCATTTTCTTCACAAGCTCTACGTTGATTGGTTACCCGGGAATGCTCCAGAAAAGCGTAGAAATGTGACCCAAGTAAATCATCCGGTACATTTTTACTGTAGGCATATATGTTCGAGCTGGAGTGAGACCTCGAATTTAAAGCCTCCAATTAAAATCTAGGGCCCTACAGAAACTGCCCGATTGGTAAGTTTAAAAAAAAAGATAAATCGAATCACAAACTTTAGTTTAGGGAACCTATCGCATTACGCTACTTTTCTAGAGAGTCGTATGGCGCATACATCCCAGCTCTTGCTGCTGTAGGTGGCAAGATTAATGCCCTGCCACAGCACTAATCTCCAGTTTTGCCAGTCATGTTTGAATTCTCATCTGTTCGTAATTATAAACCTGCATAGATGCTAAATCACGAAAAGGCGGGCATTCGCCTTCCTTGTTCGTACCAAGGACGGGTTTGAATACTCACGACTAACGTAGATGAAAATGATTGGCTGTTTTCACAGGAACTCAGTTGTGACAGAAATTGGAGCCAGTTCTGAACTCATAGGACTGTTTTGCCTGGTGATTTATTTTCATTCCCAACAACAAAAAATGTGGAGTAGAATGTGGAGTTCATTTTACCATTGTGTTACACAATCTGAAAATAATTTTAAAAAATTCACCAAGTTGCTGTAGATATTAAATACATATAATGTGAATGTAAGAGTAGCAGTGCTTCTAGAACTTTTCTAAAAACATTCAGGTTCAGATCATATTCTCGTTACAGGCCAGTTATTGATGTTGATCAGTTGAAGAATGGTTGAACGATCTCGAATGGAATATACAGTGCAGTCCATATGTATTTGGACAGTGGTACAATTTCTATTCTTTTGACTTCGTAATGAAACAATATGAGCTTAAAGATTGCCACCTTTTTTACAATCTATATCAGGCGGTCCATGTAGGAATTACAGTCCTTTTCATACATCTAGTCATCCTCATTTCAGTACGCCATAATATTTGGGACAAATGGCTTCAAATGTGTTTCGATTTAGTCAGGTGCTTACAGCATCTTATCTTAATTCTAGGCTTTTGATTGCCGTTTGAGTCTGTTATTGGTGTTTGTCAACATGAAGACTGGAGTTGTGCCAATAAAAATCAAAGAAGGCATTATGTGGCTGAGAAATGTGAAAAAACAAAAAACAGTTGGATACATAGGTCGAACAATAGGCTTACCAAAAATTTACAGTTTGGAACATCATTAAAGGCCCAATCAGTAATTTCCACAGAATGTTTGGTTGCTTTTTTATTAAAATTACATCAATAGCTACTAAGTACTGTACCTTGGTAGATCATGGTAGTTGTAGTATTTAACATCTTGCACTGGTGTCTTAGTAACTAGGCAGCAACTTTGCTTAGCCCACCGAACTCTACTGAGCATTTGTTACTGTTGCAGTTTGCATAAGACTAATTTGGCAATGTCGAATACATCTGAGGTTGTTAGGCATGGTTTATTTGGCAACATGTTAGCAAACTATTATTTCAGTATCTTGTCTGGCAAGTGAGTAAGGACTCCAAAACATCTGGTATATAAAACAGAGAAGAATGAAGTGCAGAAGATGGAAGTAGTTTCAGGTCCAACACTAATTTGTGCTTATTTCCCCCTTTGAAGTGCTTTTTATAAGGATCTTTATCATATCATCTTTTATTTGGGGAATAATTCTATATTATTGCTCTAGAATTACAGCCATAATTAAGGAAAATCATGTGTCTGGCAGATCAGAAACACTCTTCATAAGGCAGGTGTGGATGTGCCAGTTACTACTGTCTCCAGAAGACTTCACAAACAAACATGCATTTGCAAGATGCAAACTAGTTAGCTGCAAAAAGTTAGTTGCAGAAACAGTGTGCTAAGAAGTACCTTGAGGAGCCTGCAGAGTTCTGGAAAAGGGTCTTGTTGACAGATGAGACCAAGATAGGGGTGAGGGTGTTTGGCTAGGGCACAGTTTGCACCATATATTTATTTCCTCTATTGTAATTACCTCACCTGTTCCTCATTGTCTCGTCAGTAGTCCTGCATATAAGCTTGCCTGTTTCTCTGTTCTGTGCCAGATCGCCTTGTGACCTATCGTGCTTGTGTTCATTCATTTCCAGCGTTTACGCCTGCCTGGTCCTTACCTGTTCGGAGTTCCTGTCCCAAGTCCCGTGTCGCCTCGGAAGGTAAGATCGATTCTGGCCTTCTGCAGTCTTATCAGTGCCACTCTGCTCCTGTCTTCTGGGTTCCACCCCGAGACCAATGGAGAGACGGACTCCTGCCACTTGGTCTAGCTGCCTACCCTAGATGAGGATGTGTAGAACTTCATCCCTGTCTCCCCTTTCCAGTGTTGCTTAGGGTACCACCCGCCCCGTGGAAGTTCTGCGGTTGGAAATGCCTTGTTGACGAGAGAGGTTATTTAGCGGTGGCAGTGTTACAATGGTGTGGGGAATGTTTTCTTGGCACACTTCAATACTAATCAATCATTGCTTCAATGCCACAGCCTATTTGTGTATTGTTGCTGGCCATGTGCTTTAATTCATTCATTTAATTAATCTTCTAATGGCTACTTACAGCATGATAATGCACCATGTCACAAAGCAAAAGTTGTCTCAAACTGGTTTCATGAACATGACAATTCAGTTCAATGTTCTTCAGTGGCCTTCTTAGTCACCGGATTTGAATCCAATAGAAAACCTTTGAGATGTGATAGAACAGGAGATTCACAGCATGAATGTGCAGCAAAAATTGCACGATGCAATCATGTCAACATGGAACAGAATCTCAAAGGAATGTTTTCAGCATCTTGTGGGATCCATGCCACTAAGAATTGAGGTAGTTTTGAGAGCAAAGGGAGACCCTACGCAGTATTAGTACCTAATAAAGTGCTCAGTGAGTGTTTGTTTGTAAATGTGATTCGACCCACATTCTCAGTATCTGAAAATCTGAGAATCTCAGATAATCAACTCACAATCTCAGAATACATTTAAGTTGCTCCTTTGTTCTAAACGGATATAGTGACATGTTGTCTTTGATTGAAACTGGACAGGTATTGTATGTTTTGAAAATAAACTATTAACCAAAGCTAGGAGGTAACCCATATAGTTAAAATTCCATTGGTATTAATTCCTTTTTAATACATTTTGTGAATCACTTTTATGCACTCCCTATAGGCCAGCTCTATTCCAGAGGACTTGGGGTCCTGGGGTTAGAGAATTCATTTCCTTTTTTGTTGATAGGGCATTGGTCCATTCTCAAACAGTGCCTGGCCTGTTTGCAAACACCTTCCTCTTGTCTACTCTTTTGGAGGAATGCTTTGTTTATCCTACATTATCTTCCTCGGGTGAGTGTGATCTCCCCCTTTCTGAAACAAACCGTACTCCCATACTCATTTCCCGCTGGTAGCCTGAATGAGAGCCCTCAAAATGAAAGAGTCAAAGTCAGATTCAAAATGAATCTCAATTTTTAAACGAATAAGCTGCACTGTTAAACACTTTTCTGCAGCTGTGAAATTTTCCATTTTCAAGTGTACTGATGAGTGTTTACCTGTGTATACAACAAATGGTGCCACTCCAACGGTAGGCTTTAAATATCTCAGTTATTGCTCATTTTTGAGCAAGCAGTTGTAATCTGAAGCAGCTGTTGTTTTAATCATTACATTCAGCGGGGTATAAAGAAAGCATATGCTGTACCCGTTTGATAGCAGCCCCACATCTGGGCTAATGACACCTCAAACCCGCACAGACTTGCGTCTGTATACAGGATGAAAAATGGGGTGAAAATGGCACAGTTATAGTTGTTTAATAGCCTAATCATGCTATCCGCATTCACTAAGATAAGAAATAGCCATTGCGAGTGAAGGAGATTTTATTTTTTTTCCCCACTGTGGAGAGGTATTTCACCACAGCGTATGAAGAATGTGGTGTAAATCTCAACATGAAACCGCAGATTATAAAAAATGAAGCAGAGATATGGAGGCAATTAACTTTTTGCTGAGGAATTTCCGATTACCCATAGGCCCACTGTAACCAAAAATTTTAACTCTTGCATTTACCAGAATTGTCTGTGAACAACCCTCGCATGAATGCTGCTTATAAGTGTTTTTGTTTGTATTTTGAGATGGCTAGCAAAATCTTTGGAGCAAGAAAATTGCTTCAACCAGGTACAGCTGATCACCAGATAAGAACATTTGCCTGTCCCATAAGGCACAGTTGCATTGGCCTTTTTCTAAGATATTGCAATTGTAAGATATTGATCCACCTTCAGTTCCTGTGAATATCTACACTTTCAGTTATCCTGCTATATTTTAAGGAGCTGCCTAGGATGCCTTGTATCAACAGTCCAGGTTGGTGGTGGTGGTGCAATGGTGTGGGGAATGTTTTTTTGGCACACATAGGGCCTGTTAATACCAATCAATCATCACTTGAATGCCACAGCCTTTTTGAATCTTTGGGATGTGGTAGAACAGGAGATTGAGAACAAATCTGCAGAAATTGCATGACGCAATCATGTCAACATGGAACAGAATCTCAAAGGAATGTTTCAACATCTTGTGGAATCTATGGCACAAAGAATTGAGGCTGTTTTGAGAGCAAAGGGAGGCCCTTCCCAGTATTAGTATAGTGTCCTTAATAAAGTGCTCAGTGACTGTGTGTGTATATATATATATATATATATATATATATATATATATATATACTTTTTTTGTATATATAGAGTATATGCAAAATACAAAGATGAATATATATGTTGTCTACTTACTGTATAGAGACACACACAATGGACTTGGGGCGGCACGGATGGTGCAGTGGGTAGCACTGCCGCCTCACAGCAAGGAGGTCCTGGGTTCGAATCCCCGTCGGCCGGGGCCTCTCTGTGCGGAGTTTGCATGTTCTCCCCGTGTCTGCGTGGGTTTCCTCCGGGTACTCCGGTTTCCTCCCACAGTCCAAAGACATGCAGGTTAGGCTGATTGGAGAGTCTAAATTGCCCATAGGTATGAGTGTGTGAGTGAATGGTGTGTGTGCCCTGCGATGGACTGGCGACCTGTCCAGGGTGTATTCCTGCCTTTCGCCCAATGTATGCTGGGATAGGCTCCAGCCCCCCTGCGACCCTGTTCAGGATAAGCGGGTTAAGATAATGGATGGATGGATGGACAATGGACTTGGTGGTGGCACATACAAAGTACCTTGCAATGTAGTAATGCAATTTTGCCACAAGGTGGCAGAGAGCACATAGTCTATTGAAGCTGTTGTATGTAAATGTCCTCATGAGTGTGGTTCAACAACTAGGTATGGCTGCTTTTGCATTATTCATGTTCAGTGTCTCTGTGTTCCTGTGGTTTGTGATCCTAATGTTATTTGAAATTATATTGTAATTGATTTCGATATCATGTGCATATTTTGTTATCAAATATACACAACTGAAAATGTGATATAATGGTGACCAAGATAGCAAAGCTAGATGAAATTATTTATTTCTGTGTTTCAATATATTTATTGGAAGAAACGCTACATTTAATATGGCCAGTGTTAAATTCCCTTCATGTTTTGCATTGCTTTTGTTTTTTTGTTCTTGCTATTATATATATTAATGCTCTTTCTTTGATAGTCTAATGTACATTTTATATACATTAAATTACATACATACAATACATGAAACTGTCAAAGCAAGCAGACGAACAAACACAAACCTATGTCTGTAACTGGAAGTGCCAATTAAGAATTTCAATTTCACATGCAAACACACAGTATTCAATGTTTAATGCATTACAGCAAACATCAAAGGCATATGCACACATACTCGTATTGTTTGGTGTTGGCATGATTGCCCATATGATCCATATGACTTTGATTATGGATGCTGTGCTATGCTGGGGGCAGGAAGATAGCATTCAATATCAATGACATCCAAGGGAAATGTTTTCATATGTCTGAAAATCTGCCTCCGTTGATCAAACAATTAAACAAAATACAAACAACATTTCATCACCCATTTCCTCACCCATGTAAATTGTAATCATTATTGCGAGTTTGCAAAAAGAAGTAGGGTGACAATCACTGCTCTAACTGAATATATGTATGTATTTTCTGGATGAAAGATCCGGTGCAGTATTATTTTATATGTAGCCTACATTTAATGTTAGAAATGTGCCTTACAGTATTCAATTTGTCATTGCAACAATACGTATTAACATCAACAACAGTAATAATGATAATACACTTCAATAATGCAACACTTTTTTTTGTGCAACACCCAAAGTGCCAGACTAGAGCAATGCAATATGTTTTTTACATCATTCATACAATGTATGAATGTTTATTTGTGCCTTGAGATTGAAAAATGCGGCATTTAAAAAAATTAAATCATTATTTGCGAAAACAGAAAATGATTTGAAGATTAAAGGGGAAAATAACATTTGTTGTGATCCTGAAGCATGCCTTATGCATATTCATGAAATTATCGGTTTCCTTTGTACCATTAACAAACATTGTTGCATAGCAACATAATCAAGTGCAGTGAGTTGATTTTTTAGTGAATAGCCATTTCATTTTTAAGTGGTCACTTTATGCCAATTGCATTTTTTTCCATCAGGAAGTGGAGAGCTTCATTGCACTGACACCTCGCCTGGTGCGGAACATGGTGCCCTGCGCTTCCCTGCCTCGTGATATGAATAACGACAGGGTTTATGGGGGCATGGCTGATTAATGTGTCTTCTTAAATATGGGGCAAACCCTTCAGGCACTTTCATATCTGTCAACATGTCAACTATTG
Source organism: Conger conger (assembly GCF_963514075.1). Classification (NCBI taxonomy): domain Eukaryota; kingdom Metazoa; phylum Chordata; class Actinopteri; order Anguilliformes; family Congridae; genus Conger; species Conger conger. The sequence goes on from NC_083763.1 coordinate 64,129,985, forward strand.
GATGTCAAAACGATGACCCGGGTAACAGAAAAAAAAATCACAGTCACAAGCGTCAACAGGTTTGTGTGGGATCGATACCAGCTCCGGCCACGCCTTTGGCTGCTCGGGCTGCGCTAAACAGTGGCTGCTCTCCTGGTCAAGGTGGACAGGATAGGTCATTTGAGAGGGATGAGTGAGAGGGATAGAATGCGTTAGAGTTTGAAGAGTGAAAACAAAGCCGTTAGAATGGCAGGTCTGCATTGTTGAATGGATGCAGTGATGAGGAATAATACAGGCTGGGTTCAGCCCATCTAAGTCCTTATTCACACAGTAAATGCATTCAGCGGCATTAAAATGATCCCTTTTAAGCCGTCCAGTGTGGCAAACTTCACCTTCAGCTGTCTCTCAGGCTTAATCACTAGGTGTGCATCGCCTCTCAAATCGAAGATGCTTAAATTGGCAGCGAATAGGGATTTACTTAAAAGTCTTTCTGTATTATATATATGTGTCCATGGAATACAGCTACACTAAACTTCTGATGCAATTGTAAAACTTAATTTGGTTCAAAGGATGCAGGGGAGTACTACTACTACTACATAAATCCAATAAAATTGATTAAGTGCATTTCGAGTGCATGATAAACTACTCAAACATTGTCTCTTGAAGTTCATTTTCTGCAAGCCTGAAAGAGACATTCAGGGTGGAGGAAATGGCATTCAAGCTTAAAGTATATAATTACATACACCTCTTCAGATCTCCACATAAACATGCAGATGTCTCTTTCGATTAATTAATTGAGCAAAAATAATGAATTCACATTGATTATTAATATACATTTGCTGTAATGTGGTTTTCCTCTTGTGCATGGTCACTTTGTGAATTGAAAGCTTGCTGCAATGACCACTTGAGCACTTTGCATTTTGTGGTGTTTTCACTTTAAGAAATGATACAAAAACATTCACATCTGAAACATCTCAATCAATAGCATCAAATTGTAAAGAATGATATACTACTAAAATGAAACAGGAAACTGCAAATCTCTGAGAGAAGGCCAATGTTAATTATTCCAGAATTACATTACATTAAGAGAGCTGAACATCTAATGCAAATTGTATTTCAAGCCTTAAATGTATTTACAGCTACTATTATTAGGGAATCGTTGATAATGTTTAAATGAGTATTTCTGCAAAATGCACAGCTGCAAATTCTCCCAATATTGGTTTCTAAATCAAAGATTTAGTGAAACAAAAAAATATGTAATTATTTTTTCCCCATTAAGGTGTTTGCTCTTCCAACATAATAAAGGCTTTTTGCATGGATGTATATTTCATGATTGGGTATGATAATTGACTCATACACTTGCGAACAAGACTTCTAAACGTTGATAATAATAATAATAATAATAATAATAATAATAATAATAATAATAATAATAATAATAATAATAATTAATTAATTGTAATTGTGTATTTCCAACAGGCACCACCAGGGTGCAGCAGAGTATAATGTAAAAAAGACACTATAAATTAAGCCAAAATATATATAAATATTAGGTATCATATTTTCAGTGCAATTGTGCTGAAGCATCGTCGCGATCTGACTTTGAATAGTACAAGAAAGTCCTTCTTGAATATGTAGTTTGAGACTGATAAGCGCTATAAAATGACCGATATATAAATGTTTTTTTTTCCTAACATCCAGTATGGGCGATGCGCAAGTATTAGAGAGAGAAAGAGAGATGTTATTGTGTGAAGAAATATTTCCTTGATGATTATGCAATGTATTGATGCATTACAACACTCATTCTGTATGTTTCTAGTAGGCCTACTAGTATCGAATATCACTGAAATATTTAAAATGGCTGACAGTAGGCTACGTCGTCATTTACACGCGATAATGTAAAATAGATTAATAGTAGGCTATGTGTGTGCATATTCCAAATGTTCATCCGTTGTAACGTTGAAAAATATTTTACTAATGTCCATCCAACGTTCACGCTCCATGCACGACAGATATCTCAGTGATTATTTCCGGCACCTTTTCTGGCGCTAATGACCTCTCCCTTTATTAGAGGTTATAATATAGGCCACCTATGATAGAAGCCAAAACGGCTGGTCTGTCCAGCCATGTCGGTTACGAGTTCAGCACCAGGAGAAGCGGACAGCGCAATCATACTGGTACCTACAACCATTATACTACACAAAACTGAAAACAAACACAAACAAACACAAAAAATTTAACAATCTCCATTTAGTATATGAACAAAAAACAGTCTCTCTGTTGCAATAGTATACGACTTCACTGACCTTTGTAGGAAACTTTGTTTTTCAAAGATTACAGACCAAAAGTAATGGTTGTCATGCTTAAATTTATTGAGGTAAAAACCAAGACTTACAGACTTTCTGTGTGTGCATATATAAGGCCCATGTTTTATCACTGCTTTTTATGTCCTTTTGATTCCAGGTTTAATTAGGCCATGCTGAAGGTTGAAGGCTCCGCTCTTGGCATTCACCGCGTGCCTTAATTGTATGACATTAAATCAAGGTCCGCTGTGAACACGGAGAGGTAGAGTCTCAAATCTTACCACACGTATGAACAAGTCTGAACGCTGGACATGAACCGTGCAAGTATTCTTATCATTTACATACATCTTGATTCTATCTACATAATACATTCGATTAAACATAAAGAGGCGATATGTCATACCCCATATTATATAAGGCAATACATATCCACAACTCGATTTTTTTAATTTAAAATGATAATGACATATTGCTTGGTCAATTAATGCTACGAAATTCCGGAATGAACGCATTTCCGTTGAGAATACATTTAATGGCCTTTGTCTGTCCCAGGAGCCCCCACGAGCCCATCTGGCTTTGCTTTTATAAAATTTAGCAAAAGAAGGTTAAAAGAATATCCTGTATGTACTGTGGAAGTTGAAAGCATTATCTGTCCAAGTGAAACGCAGAAAAATAAACGCATAAAGGTATTAGATGCCTTGGGCGGCCATTACAGCGTGATGGAGCACTTTGGCCAGTCTTGTTGACCATAAAGGGTTAAATTCGTCACAAGCATTGCATTTTTTGGAGCTCGATTTAAAATGATAGCAAGCCCGAATCCAGCTTGAGCGAAAAGTGGTGGGGGAAGAGGTGGTCCATTTTGGTCTGTTTCAAAAAATGTGTGCTTTTCCAAAAGAAATTGAGTCAGCGAGAGGTTTCATTCAAGTCTGCATTCTCCTCCATACACCTATAAAAAGAACACACAAAAGGACATCATTAACGGAAAATCTCCAATACAAATGCACCGATACATTTGAAAGTCAAGCGCGTAGCTATTGTCAAATACAGGTACATGCTATACAAATATTAAACCAACATCCGTGTGAACGTCGGATTTCTTGCAAGCCCCAAACTTAGTATGCACACAACATATTTGCACGCAGATAGCCTCAACTAACCTCTCCGTAAGAAAAGCAACAATTACAGCAACAGCATAGAACAGCACATAATGTATTACAATAAACATATAACGCATCCACGTAACATCCGAATGGCATAAGTTCCACAAACCCGTAGTATTCCATCCACACGCATTAGTACAGTCAAAAGAAACGTCTCCTGGAATTTGATTTTGGGGCCGAAGAAGCGCCGGGATGTACATTTTCCATTTGGAAACCTGTAAATGGTACTGATCTAACTCCGTCCTGTCTTTTTCCTTTGCTTGCTGATCCAGACTTTGGGATTAATGGCTCTCCAGCCAAACAAATAAGGCATCTGCCTTCAGCACAAGAGGATTACATGGGGGGTGATGACGTCACCGGGCAAACAGATGTTTGCTACCAAAGTCCCGATCATCTCTCCATGCCCTTGAAACTAAAGGAAATGCAACTGAATCCTAATTTCGATCCGCCCAGGCAATACGCATGTTAAACATACTAATAGATCCACATACTAATGGACTCTATCCATTTGTTAAAAAATGTGTTTATATGCATTTAATATATGCACTGCTAGCAAACATTGAGACACATTACAGTGGTTGTCGACTCACATAAAAACGAATTTGCTACACAACATTGGGTAAGGTATATAATTGGCTATATATACATTGGGTATGTCTCTAAATGTCCCATCTTTGTCCTTATATGTAGGCAAAGAAAACTTATATGGAAATATGAGGTACACACAAATTCTAATTCACCTCCTAAACGTTTTAAAATATGTATCTATCCCACAGTATCTTAAATGCAATGCAGACATTTTGTGGCTTGCATCAAGCTAGTGATACAAACAATTTAATTTTTTAATGGGAAAGTCATAACCTCCTGTCACTGGAATATACAATTTCAGATGTAGCCTATGTGCAGCGACAGCATGAATACACTGTATACTTGCCTTTTAAAAACACCATTGTGTGATTTACGTGCATATAGAGTGTGATGCATTCATCGAAAATGTTAATGCTAATTCTCCCAATTTCCTAGCAACATCTGAAAACACATGTCAAGGACCAATTACCGCAATCTATGTCCCTCACACAAACATTTTTCAATGTAAACGGATTGATTTCAAATACAATCAGTTTCGCTGTCCATGGTTTTGAATAGCCTCGGTTTAACACACACGTACACGCACGCACACTATGCACACACACACACACACACACACACACACACACACACATCGTGACCTATTATAGCATCAGATTATTGGGACAAACATTTAAATCAAGTACACATGAAAACCTATCTTATAATGTACTGCAAAGTAGCAGATAACACATAGGGCATGTCAAAATACATATAAAGACATTTTTTTCATCAAACTTGCCCTGAAACCTAGGAAATAATTAAAACAGGTGTCGGAAAATGAGGTTAAAATATTCGTATATATGTCTTTGGCCTTGGTTAATACAATAGCCTAATATAACAAGCCTAATATTTAAAACAAAAATAGGGACGACGTAAGAACAATGACTTGACAATATGAAAACCTGATTGCAGTAGGCTACTGAAGATACATCGAGAGCTTGGATTCAAAATATCCTAGTTGACAGCAAGACGGCAAAATGTGAATTAAGCAGTTAATTAACGTGCAATCTTGACGCGAAGTAGGCTACTTCAAATTCTAAAAAATAAAATAAAATAAAAAAACATTTTCCACAACAGATATACGAATCAACACAAAATTGTAAGTAGGATTGTTTTGCCTATTATAATAATTGTACAACAGGCATACAAGTAGCAGCCCATTTGCAGTCGCGGCAATTGAATATGAAGTAGGAGTGTTACATTTAGTGTCGGCACAGTCTATAAACTGTTTCCTTTTGGGAAGCGACAACGTTTTCACGCAATACTATTGATATGTTGTGCCTAGCAGTTAGAATCATATATAATGATTCAACGATAATCTTCATTTCCCATAACGCATCTGAAAGACGTGTCGGCAGACAATAGAAATCGCCATTTTAAAATATGAAATGAACACAATTTCTCTTCAAAAATGAATCATAATCTTTATCCTGAGCACCCGAGCGTCTATGAAAGCCACATATCAGTTATGGAATTATGGTTCTTAGGAATCTGATAACGCGCTGAAAAGACAACCCAGCTGACCCACTGCACGATTCCATTGTCTACAAGCGCGAAGCGACAAATAAAATCGAAGTCAAAATAAACATTAACCGAGCCTTGTTGCGGTGCGCATTACCAAATGTCCACATTGAAATGGGCGACAAACGTGTCTTATTTTCAAAATCCGAATTATTAGGCGTTTTCAATCGTCCACTTTATCAGCATTCACATTTGCTTACTGAAAAGACAAGGGCAACTGTAATGTGGGAGATCTTGTCCGTTATGCACTGGGAAATGCAAAATGTTTTCTTACAGAGCCTAGCAAACAACAATTCATTAAGCTATGCATTGTGATTTGAAACGAGTGCAAACATTTCATATACATATTGTTAATTTGGCTTTGTGTAGATGTAATGTATATGGAGGTTCCCTAGGCTACTTACAGCCAACGATGGTCCACGCCATATCGTCGATCCTGGAAGTTCGTCTTTTCGCATATCCGTGTAGGCTACGCAATGTATTTTATGTTGTTTTTCTCACGATTCATGGGAAATTAATTATATTCCCGCTTCTTCCGGTTGCCTATTTGACTGTAGTATCAGAAGACAGAAAGTCCCCGTTTTGCGAGTTGCAGATTCTACTTGTGAGTCAGACGCTCCGGTCTCCGCAAAGCATGGCTGCCTTTTTTTTAAGAGGGCAGGTCGTTCCATGCATTACAATGAGTTAAATCTCTCTCTCTCTCTCTCTCTCTCTCTCTCTCTCTCTCTCTCTCTCTCTCTCTCTCTCTCTCTCTCTCTCTCTCTCACACGCTCACACACACTGATAGAGAGAGAACGTTATGAAATACAGCTAGAACAGTTAGACCCCCTAATTTTCTACACATAAAACACATGAAGAATTAAAATTATGTAACATTACAGTCTGATAATCATCCATGCGTTACAGTTAAGCATTTGTGGCAAGCCATTTTTTTTTTTTTACCCATGATGTATGTTACAATGGCCTAGATTTGGAGCACAAGCGATAATCTGAAATCTTCAGATTATGAAAGCACAACCATCCAGTAGCATACTGCAGACATGCATTGACACCTTCCATCCGTGTGCGTCTCAGTCTATCTTTGTTATTCCCATTCAAGTGAAATTCGCGTGTAGGCCTAATTATCAATTAAAAATGCCTTTTCAACGAGCTTCATCCGTCCTTTGAAGTAATACAGATTATATCCATTGACGTTTACTCAAGTACTGTAAATTGTAATAGCCAACTGCATGGGTACGATGAGAAAGATAGAAACGTCACGTAGGCTATTTTATAATTATAAGATGCCCATATTATTATACAGTAGGTGCTCTGACCTCATTCATAGAAACGCATTTATATTGGCACACTGTGATAGATACTCATTTTATTATGTCAATAATACATGAGAGAGAGAGAAAAAAACTATTGGTTTACTACACATGTTTCGGTTATATATAAAATGAGATGAAACGGGAATAAATGAGAAAAATAGGCTAATTATCAATTGGATGCCTAGGCCATAGCTGCAAGCTAAGAGGAAACATATATTAGATGCGCAGTCACTACATCCGTGAAGCCACTCTTTCAAACGCTTTGTCCTAACGGGTGTTTATTTACGAAAACGATTCAGCAATAAGATAAACGAGGAGAGGTACAGAGAAAAAGACAAGGGCATTGCATAGCTATTACTGAAGTGAAATGTGATTATTAGTCTTGTTGAAAGTATCCCGTGACTTATGTCAAGAAAATTCTGAGGTGATAGCTGCGTGGAGCAGAATAAATAATTTATTGAAGTCAGTGTCACGGCTGTCTCCTTAATCACTAGCTTTGCCTGCGTTTTACTTCCTGGTATCGACTTCTAGGGACGAAATCGCCAATCTAGGGACACTACAGTTTGATATTCAAAAGACAAGTAGCCTATAATAGAAACGAGCCATTCGGTAAACTCCCAGTTTATGGAATGCGACCTTGGTCTCATACGCAATAGTAATGTGCATATGGCACTGCCACCATTACAGCAAATTCATCTCACGTTGCACTGAACCTGATTCCCTTTCCTCCCCTTTTAGCAAATCACGCTAGCCCATGTCCATCCTCTCTGCGGCTGCAAAGAAATGCGTGACCTAACTGTCGCCTTATTGCTACTTGACGTTTTATACGCTCTGTCTGAAGACGGACGAAGGGCACGTCACAGCTTTCCTTAGTGAGGGCCTACCCATTTATTTATCACGCAGTAGCTGGTATTTAGCTCGTTACAAACAATAAATACATTAATTTATCAAATAATCTTAAAATATTCCACAACACTGGATATCTGTATTATATAATATATCACATTGAAGCTGATGCTGGTTAAAATGGCCATACCTCTGCGGTGTTGTTTACCAATATTCAACATATAGCCTAGGCCCATGTGTTGCTGCTGTGTATATTCCCTTGATGCGTTCAGCAATTCTAGAGCAGGCTTGGGATATTATGGCTTTATCACGTAATTTGTTGAAACAAAGAAATTTATGGTTTAATCGAGAAGAATAAACGTCGAAGAACGTTTGAAATTTCTTTTTCAGGAAAAAAGGGGGAAAAATGACTCAATACTTGTTTGACTTGGACAGTCACTCTGCAACCTCGTTCGATACGAAGATTCTTGTCTAACGTTTGGTACATGGTACATGTGGTAAAGTAGGGAGGGCAGTTTTTGTCCAAATGTCGGGAAACATTAAAGGAATTTTAAAGAGCTTACTTTCCCTGAGAAAAAAATGCCATTGTTGCTGTTGAAACAATGGGAGCTGCGGGCAACTGCAGTGGTTCGCGAATGAATGGAAAAGCCGCAGGATGTATGCGGGTCAGTGCCCGGGGTCTCCGTCCCATAGCCCCGTTCCCAGCGTGCCACAATAAACCTGCGCGAGGTCGATGCTCCGCGGGGTCACAGGGCATCCCCCATTGTCCCATACTTCAAAACAGATAAACATTTATTAATCAGGACTGACCAGAGGCCCTGTTCCACATAGAAAACAAAAGCGAGGGGGAAAGGGGGAGAAAGAAAGACAGAAAGAAAGGCTAGGGAAAACTGGACAGAGCCACCCAGATGCAACAGCCATCATTAGGCCACAAGTACAACTTGCAAAAGTTGGAAATAAAACATCGGATATGTTAGAAATAGCTTCCTTAAGGATTAACTTGATGAAGGAAATTAAATAACACGGTTTCAGGTAAGACCTATATTTGGGCCACTTGTCTGTTTACTACGACACAAACGTCGTTTCAGAATCTATTTAGAATTTACTGTTTGCTTAGATGAAGCTATGGATCATTGTGCAGAACAGTCAGTATATTTCACAGAGCATTTAAACGTATGCAGCTTTACTGTGTGAAGTAATTTTAACGAACTTCGTTTCGATGGGATCAATTACCTTCAGCGAATTCATTATTGTAATGATTTTAACGACAGCCTCACCATTTTATCTTCTATACCGTGGAAGATTAAAAGTGAAGTACAATTAATACAAGCTTTAGTGATCGCATTAGAATACATGGTTGAAAGGGCAAAACAATTAAAGGTTTCCATGATAGCAAAGGGGAAATGTGTAGTATGATCCTGATGTAGCATACCTCCTCCTCCTCAGTCATACAAAATGTTCTGTAACTACTGGTGACCGCAATATGGAAGTCTTTGCGTACGTGTACACCATAGCTTTTGTAAAATGGTTTAAGAAAGGCAAGGTTTCATCGTGATTTGTAATTTTGTTTTCCCAGTGTTCCCAATAAATCACAACAATTAGGCTACTTTGAAGCAAATGCATTACAGGTAGGCTAATGTTATTTATTGGACTAGTACAACGCATTGATACCATTAATACGCGAGTTTGACATTAATAGGCACAGTGACGTGCCAGTTGTCTGAAATTAGCCTAGTTTTTCGAAGTATAAGTAGGCTATGTGAATTTCACCTCGAAAAACGTTCGTTTTAGTCTACTACATAATAGTGCAATCGTTCAAAGGAACACTTTGATGGAAGCATGCCGTCACCAACACAAATGTGCATGATAATTCAGATATTTAGTTACAGACAACTATAACTAACAACAAAGAGCAAATAACCCACTTGTGAGAGATTTGAAGCGCTTATTAGTTTTCCTTTTATTATAACATAGTGCCTAGTTTAGGTGTCTTTCATTTAGAATTATACCCATTTTCATCTATATTTTTTTGATTCATTCAGACGGTGGCCTATTCTAACTGCCAGTTTTGAAATTAACTGTTCATTTGGCGGGGGTTTTGTATGCGAAACAAATAAAAAAGCCGCATTGAATGTGCTATTACATGTCCCAGTATATGCACGCTTTGTTGCAGATTGAATCGGACCCAAGGCCTTTATCGGAACGTGCTAAAGCATTCTGAAGCTGGTCTTAAGAAGTTGTCGATGGTTTCCGTGTCAGTGCTGTCGTTAATGCTGTAGCCTCTCGTTTAGGAGAGGGGCTTTGTCTCCGTAGTATCACATGACCCAACCTCTCTTCTTTGAGCAGATCCAAGCGAACGGAAGTCAGTTTGCTCAGCCTGCCAGGCCACTAGCTGTAAAACGTTCCAGCAGGCAAACTGGTTATCCTAAAAATGGATCGCCATGAGCTAAAAGCTATGTTCTAGAGTTTGGAGATATGCTGCATACATATTATATCCATGATCATCTTCAGAAAATTATGGAAATTTATTTATAGTAAAAAAAATCAACTATACATAAAATTATAGTACATGTAAGCCTACATATAATTCTTGTGGTTGCCACTAGAATACTGTAGGGTTAGCAAATGTTATTGTTAACCATTATCACCATTATACACCAGTACTGCATCATTTTGCTTGCAACTAACAGTGTTTTTAACCAAGTTGGCATTGTGGATTCACGTTCCCAGTTTGAATTGCTGTCTAGCATGTAAAGGAGTGCACAGATTATCTTTTTGCCTCAGACAGAGCAGAATCTCTAATATGTTTTTATTCACTTAATGTTGTCTTTCATCATGGAGGCTTGGATATCTTTTTGTGCTCAACAGGATGGCTGTGGGCTGCTGGACCTTCTAGGCCAGGGCTTACCACCGCCCCCCCCCCCCCCCCCCCCCCCCTTTTCCCCATTGAAATGACCTACCCATGGTTCTGAGAGCCCCCACCTCAATACAATGGTTTAGGTTTGATGTCCCTGTCCAGCATGGACTGCAATCTGTAATGCAATGGCTGCTTGTGCAAGCATGTATAATTTATGATAACAGATCACAGATCTGCATAAGACATGTAGCAACCTGACACTATTTATTAATTTATTACAATATTTCAAACAATAAATATTTACACTAACCACAATATTACGGATTATGGGTGTGGAAATCCGTCAGGGTTTATTTGATCTCAAAATGTAATTTATGAATTATAGAAAACAAAATACCATGGAAATGGAATACCTTCCTACTCGAGGGCTCCCTTGGTGACCTCTGTCCCTGGGTATCTGAGGCCCTCAGTTTGGGAATGTATCATTTACAACACATAGGTCGAAGCCATTCTAAACAGTTTACGTAAGGACAATTTATCTTGACTCATATTAGGGAATCTTACAGAGTACGCATCTTGTATCTCTTAAATGAAATGCATTTTACATTATTATTGAACATTTATTCTTGATTTGATAAAACATCAATGAGGAGTGGTCCACAATCTGTAGCTCAGATAATATTTTTAGCAAATGTTTTTTCATTTTATGTATTATGTTTCCATCATAATATCATGCCTTACTCATATTGACCAGAGACCCTAATGTACACACCTAATGTTTCACTATTGGGTTCACCTACCTGTATATCCCATCTCAGACCAGTAAGTATACTCAGAACAAAACATACCATAATTTAAATGCTGGTTCAGGATGGGTAATGCATCCATAAAATGTTGAAATGCTCCTAGAAATGTATTGTCATTTTGACCTGTGCTGTCTTTACCCAATTCTGTAAACACCTTCCCTTGTCAGACTGTGCATATACAATATACAAACCTTTTTTCAGTCCTTCAATTCTGTTTTTCCATCAACATATCTAAGTGAATAAATATGAATAAATATGTAATCCAGATGTTACAAAACAAACAACACTTGCATAAATAGTTGAATAAAAGCCTGACAGTTAAGTTGTGATTATACAGAATCCAATATTCCCTACTTAATGGTGAAAGTTATCAACACTTCAGATATATATCAAAATGTTTTTAACTGTAGTTGCTTAACCTTTAATCTATCTGTGAAAATATAGCTACTGTAGTTCTAATTAAAGCAGGGCATTTTAAAATAAAGTATAAAAATGCAGAAGTAATAACATCAGTATCATTTAGACAGTCTGTTGTGGATTTGCCTTTTTTATCTCTTATGGTCTCAGATATTTAGACATCTTTGATTATGAATGAAACATCCTCAAACACTTAAGAAGTGTCATGAATATGTACCACTATGGCTTAAACAGGGTTCAAAATGGGTGAGCCTCTTCCTGCTGCTTTAGTGTCATACACTAGCCAAGCTTGATCCTATCATTACTGTGAAAAGAATAAGGCTTACAGTCTCAGTTAATAATGCCTCTCTCTTTTTTCCATTAAAGAGGTTTCTCATTCACGCCATGCTCTTTCATGGAGGTAGAGGCACCAGACTTGTGTGCAAGACTTTTCTCCATCATCACCTGGGGTCAAGATTGCATGTAAGACACCTAGTACAGCAGTTTCTCTCGTGTTGTGATGTTAAATGTCAGCAGAAAGAAGGAGCAAGAGAAGAGAGAGGGGAAAAAGTGGCAAGGGGAGTATAATATATGCAATCCCAAACAAGAGAAAGGCTCAGCAGTGTCCATTTGAAGATGTGGAGACTCTTTAATCCTGTGCTGTGTCCAGCAGGATGGTCCCCCCAAAGAATTGGTGACTTTTTTGTGTTCATATTGACATATATTGAACACCACATACAGAGTACGCATAGTTTTGTAGATCAAATTATATTTTTTTCCTTCTTCGTTGTAAAGGAAATGTCATTAAATGAAAGTTACCTGGCAAGGAGCATTTCCCAAAACTATGACAAAATGCAATGAAAGAAAATGCAGTCTGATTGTGCTGTACTTTTAAAATGTAAATAATTTCATTTACATGTTTCTACAGTTCAACCTGGAATAAGGGTTATGCAAACAGTAAAGTTTAGGCTAAAGTACTATGACATTGATGTCATAACTCAAAAACAAAGATGTGTATATCTATATGGTGATTGTGCTCAGATGTGAAAATAGTAAAACAAGTGTCTAATTTTTGAGACGTTTTCCCACATATATGCAGGGGTCAGAGGAGGAAATATTACCATTTAAATTAAAACTTTATGAACATGCTGTATGACCTACTATGCTAATTATTTATTATTTCGCTAAACCATGTGGATGGTAATCTTTCTCAAACCTTAAACCGTAAACCTATATACCTGTCCACACCTAAATATGATGATTAGTCAACTTATAATACTACATTTTTCCAATACTCAGTCTGCAAATGGCGATCAGCCGTTTTATTTTTATTTCAGCCACCAGGTATCACGGCCATCTTGTGCTATGACAGCTTATTTTAAGTGAGCTCCAATGGCAGAAGGAAGGTAGTCATACAGGTGAAAGTAAGAGACTGTTCAAGGTATGCCAACAGGCAAGCAGTCCCAGTCCCATACGCGTGTAGACAATAACAAAGATCTTGTGGAGTAGTTGTTGTTGCTCGTTTTTTAGTTTCTATTTTCTCTGCTTGTGAACAATCTCTAGAACCAATTTATACAGTGCAGGTGAGTATTCCCTGCAGCCATGAATACCGCACATCTAAACAGCAGAACCAGAGTGTGAAAAGTCCTGTGAGTTGGTCCTGACCTTGATACTTATCAATATTTTATGATATCATGTAACAAAAAATACCATTGGAATTTTACACCAAGGAAAGAAATGTTAAAGAAATGTTTTCTATACATCAGGCTACCTTAAACGGCTTTAAAATGTGGGCGATCTTTCCACACAAGGTATAATAATATTGCCACAATCTGTTAATGTAAATTTGTACCTTGCTGGCCAATTATGAAGAATTCAATTTCGGAACTACTAAAACTCTTCCCTCACTGCCTGAATTTTCCTGACCAATTTTAGATAACTGTAAATACTATTTGAGCAAGGACATACATCTTTGCCAAATGAATTAGTATTTAGCACCTCAGTGATAGTAGTAGTTTCAGTAAATTAGGAAGTTTGTTTCCACATAAACCTGTCATGTGAACTCTTTGCTGTGTGAATAAATGCAAATCCCCTGCAATAAAATAAAAAAAAATAAAAAAAATTACTAGTATATGACCAATGTGATATTTCTGTGATATTTCTCTCTTAAAACAAATTGCTCATTAACCGAAAAGTTTGGAACCACCTCGATATGGGTTTATGTCCTTTGTGTCTAGTGTCATTCAGAATGATCTCTATGTGACATTCTTTCACAGAAATAATCATTTCCATCCTAAAACCGAAAATAAAATTGGAAGAATGTCAAAAGTGCAAAAGCACTTATATTCAGTGCTTATATTCCATTGATCAAGGCAATTTATATAACTTGGTGGAAACATTAGAGACACATTAAAATGTACCTTTTCAACATTACCAAAAAGTCAAACCTACAGTAATGCCAAAGCATTATATAAATTACCAAAAAAAGGATGCAAAATACTGTTACTTGTCTTTGCTCAGATTCTGCATATTACCAATCAGGCAGTCATTCTCTTATTAATTCAGATATTTGACCTTGTTATTTTGTTAACTGTATGTTTTATTATGACAAGGTTGAAGATCAGAACTGTATGTACTGTATGGACTTTGGGAAGTCACAACATAGCTGTGAAACACACACACCACACCTGTATTCACATGAGAACGCCTGAAGATTCATTCAGTATCCGTCTCGTATGTCTTAAAAGAGACTTTTACTTTTAATATCAGCCAGATTTCTTGGTTTTCCTTTTAACCTTTACTTTTAACTGTTTACATGGTATCCTGTCCCGAGCCCAGACCTTTTCTGAAATGCCCTCTTCCAAAGTTGATTTTCTCTGTGCATTTTTGTTGTTATCCAAAAACAAAATATTCCCAAAAAGCAATAAAAAATAATGTATATATGCTTGTGTTACATAATAAGCAAAAGTGAAAATAAATAGGAGATTATACAAAATGTCACTAGTCACTACTTGTGATGCACGCAATCGCAGCATTCAGTTCCGCTGACAAAACATGATCATTCTGATAGTGATGCTATTCTGAAATGATGCCATTTGACACATATGACACTTCCGTGAGCCACACGAACGCATGCCATGTCGACCTCTGATGAAATCATTTAAATTCAGTTTTCCCCGCACTGACAGTCTGCCCACATCAAGCTGCTGACATTAAATAATTTTTAAATGGATGGAAAAAATGGGATTTTCTCATCAATATCCCATACCTTGCTAAAGATTTGATACCTTCATTTTAAATGTGACTCTATACATTTTATATCATGACCCAGTGATTGACATCTTGGAGAGATGCTTGGAGACTGTTTGCGAATTTTGAAGCAGATCAAGCTTGAGCTGTGGGCTGCAAATCAAGCCGATTATAACAGGGGGAGGTCATCCATTTCTGGTTAAAACAGACACTGAAAATATCTGCTTCAGCTTCTCTGTAGTTTGTGGACACGCAGTCCAATTATCTTAAATTACGCGTGCCAGTTGCACAGTATTAATAGTTCATATATTTAAACTGCCGTTGTTGAAATTTCATTTTCCTGCTGAGAAGCTTGCAGACTATACGCAGTTTGAGTCAATTTCATTTCTCATTTTCTTGCAGACATAATTAAACAAGCATGCATGCAACCCATAGTTCATAATCATTTTCTGAAACATAAACGTGCTCCTGTAGAATAAACATATTTAAAAATGTCTAAAAAAATCTAAATCTCACGTGTATTTATATTAGCACCCAGTATGCCATATTGCAGTTTCTCCAATCATTAATATGCCACTGTGTTGTTTACTTTTGTACACCTTCACCAGGTTCCACTATGTCATATATGATTAGTTTAGAAATTACTCATTTAAGTGAGTGTTCCATACTTGATTACCAGTGCTGTGTATTGAGATCAGAATTTATGTGTATATTCTAAACACAATATTAATAATAATGAATAGCTTTAAAGTGTTATTTTTTTCGGACATAATAACAAGGATTGCATTGTGTGCATGGGATTGCATGAAGTGATTCTCCGTGAAACATCAAATGTATGCTATATTGTTCATAAAGGGCATCACTCCATTACTGTGGTTTTCAGGTGTACGTACCAAAATGGCAGTGAAACTGCGAACAGCTACCTACTGTTGGCAGGTGAGACAAATTGAATCATTAGACAAACTTAGTAACAAACACATTGGATGTATTCCAGAAATATTCTGAACCTGGAATGCATAGATATGCTCCCTTTCGCATGGCTCTTATAATTGGATAAACTGCTTATGGGGGAGTGGCTGGTAATCTGGAAATGGAGGGCAATTGAAGGATAGTGCCTTACAGTAGCACTATTCTTGGGTAAGCAATGAGACACTTCTAACACCTTATCAAGCCATATACATCAAGTAAATTAAAGCAACCTCTCAAAGAATATTTTAAAAAGTATTCATAATTTAAACTGGCTTATTTGAACTTGATATAGCCTTTAATGTTCACAGATAAATTCCATCTAAATGTAAGCTTAAACATTAATTAAAGATGAAAGATTGTTGGTTCTTGGCATTTTAGAAATTCACTGGATTCCAATAAAACACGGTTGACTTTTATACTTTATTGGCTGAAATGAAGATCTCCTGGCTGAGATCTGAGTTAAAGCCTGGTTGGGATGCGGTAAAGGATATTAACCAGGTCCACAAAGTGGCTCTCTATAGTGCTCTGACAATATAAAATGAATACATAAATAAATATATAAATGAATAAATAGATAAATAAATTATCTGACAGTAAGTGCTGACACAGCAGACCCACTTCAGGTCGCGCTGTTAATCCCCTTTTCTTAAGTAAAGGAGAGATCCTCGATGGAAACGCCAGCTATAAAGGTCAGCATACCCAGCCGCTCATTAGAAGCCTATTGTGTATTAATACATCAGTGCAGTACACAGAAAAACCTGCCAGGGAATGCTAACCACATGAAACAGCATTCTGTGATTTCATCTTTTAAACATTTGGAAGTTTTTGTAAGCTGTGTTAAGTCAAGTCAAGCATCAATTCAAAAACAAAAAAACATGCATTCAGATGTTTCATAACAATAACCCCCATCAACGACAAATAAACAACCAAACCTCAGGAATTTAAAAGTAGGCAAAAGCAGTTAGAATTGTTGCCAAAATCATCCGTCATTGATTCAGATTTGAAGAGACGATCTAGCTCAACCATTAGCCTGTGCTAGTTTCTGGAAGGGTCTAGTCATTTTGAATTCTGCTTTCAGCGTTGGAATAATATGCATAATCCGTTGTCACTTTCTTGAATGTGATATTGCTATTGAAATATACTGTAAGGACTGTATGGTGGACCAGAATTAATTTTGAATGTTTATTGGATATTTAGAATTAATAATTAGTTTTTATAATTTTGTCTGTTTCTAATATTTGTTTCTAATATTGAAACGATTCACAGCTGTATTTTCACATCTAATTGATTCATTCTGTAATTTATGTCTATTCATAACAAGCTTTGAAACCATTTCTGACATGCTGAAAGATATAATGCACAATAATAATAATAATAATAATAATAATAATAAGCTGTGAATTATTATTATTATTAATTGCCATTGGCATAATTCTTGATTCACGTATTAAAATGCTTAAGCTTTGTTCAAAGTGATTAATAGGAACAGTTTGTTTGTCTTATAGATTGTTTAGAACCCTGTTTATTTTAGCTAAAATAATCTAACAGGATAATTATTCTGTAATAAAAGCTAGTTTTACCCCCTCTTATATACATATATATAAGAGGGGAAATAAGTAAGTAAGTAAGTAAGTAAGTAAATAACTTAATTAATTAAAATCCACTGTTGTTATTTGCTGTAGTTTTCTTTATGTTACTTAATAGCTTTATTGCCAGCATTGGGCTATTTTGAATAGACCCGGTTATGTATGGGGCAAGAGCCTATTATGGATGACGTAGCAGTTCTTATGAAAGGCAGATTTTCTTACATGACATGGATGGCCAAAAATCAAATTTCCAAATATTTAAAAATGTGCTGATTAATGTCACTATTTGTGAAGGAATGCCAAGGACAGAGCAATATTGAATGATTTGTTTTCAATAATTTGTTGCTGTATTGTGTGTCATGCGTGTCTGCTGTATTGTACTTATCATTTTCCTGTTGTTGGTGAATCATTAGGCAGTTAACCTAATACACGTGAAATACTCTCTGCAGTCCAGGGTGTAGATATAGATAGAGTTGTCATGTTCCTCTTTAAGAATCTCTGTAATGCTCTTCCTTTCTTCCCTCTGTTAAAACATTTAAAGTTATGAAATTACTGGACAAGACAAGTTTATGTTTATGTCCCAAGGGATATAATGCGGAGTATGTATAAAGCTAGAATAGATCAGCAATGACATAATTACAAATGAAACTGTAGTGAAACTGTGAAACTGCTATGGTTGTGTTTACCTTTTGAAAAAGCAATTGAACAACAGCAAAAATGAATGCATTACCTGATGACATTCTTTGCTCTTTAAAATGAAACCTGTTACGAATTGACAGATACGTTCAAATGTTTTAAACTGTTTATATATAAATGTATAAACTGTTATATATATATATATATATATATATATATATATATATATATATATATATACACATATATATATATATGTATATATATATATAAAAAGAACTATTTAACACATTTATAGCGATAATTTTCAGTCACTTCCGGTTAACAGCTCTGCACGGTCCTACATGCCTACCTCTGCATGAGTGCTGGAATGAGAAGAATATGTGCCTGGAGTTAATGCTGATTGCAGCAGCTGGTTACACGTGAATCTCCATGGCAACAATAATGGTTGCTAAGCAACCATGTTCTTTTAGGGACACCGAAAGTGCCCAAAGGCTTACTAAAAATATATAAGAGTATAATACCCCATCGATGCTTCCACTTCTCTCCTGTTACACACACACACACAGAAACACACACACACACACACACACACACACGCATGCACACACGCCCATACACACACAGAAACGCGAACAATGGAAGCCGCTGATTACCGACCCATATTCTCCAGGCTCGATGTTTGGAAGCCAATCGGTTGAGATCTGTCGTGTGCTCAAACCTTTGGGTTGCATCACCAAAGGTAAAAAAAAAAACCCCTCCTTTATTGTGAAGCTGACCTTCCCATGGGGGTTAGAGGTGATTTGGGTGTCATCAGGCCCGTATTGATTGATTGGCACGGTGGAATAAACGGGCATATTTACGCCATCTTGCCGCTGCAGGCAGGCAGGGTCTCCTGCAGACCCAGGTGGCGTGTGAGCACGCACGCTGTGGAACAAAGCATTCCATCAGCAAATGTGACATCACCGCAGTCAGCTCAGCTGTTTCTCCCTGCGTCCTATAAATAGCGTGAAGAAAAGTCAGGACTGTTTATGCAGAGAATGTTTAACTCCTGACCCCATACCTAGAAAGATATTGCTTTTTGCTAAAGAAAATATGCCCTGCTGGGAGGTTATATTGAACTCACCATCTTGGTACCTTATTGATTTGCTCACGGTTATGTCTGTGTGTATGGGTGTATATCTGTTTGTAATACATACATAAGTGCTGCAAATATGATTCATATAAATAATATATTTCCTTATGATACTCATAGTTCTGGATTGACAGCAAACATATAAATTATATAGAAGTATTTGTCAAACATTTGTAACTCTAGATATAGAAACATTTTGCGTGTTTTGACTGAATTAGAATTAGTTCAACAGCAAATGAAAGTAGGCTAATTCTAAAGATCAAATTGTCTTGGTAATGCTCAATGGCAAAATGGCAAATATGGCCATTCCTACTAATTTGGTTAAATAGGTTAATCATAATTTGTCTTCCAAACTGGACAATAACGATGGAATGTCAAGATGAATGCTGTTTACCAGAATGCCTTGCAAGAGTCTTATTAAATGGACACACCTGCTTACTGGCTGATAACAAGCTGGAGTAATTGTCAGACATTTGCTATTGAGCCACGTTCAGTGGGGAATTCCTATTGGTCTTAAGAAAATTGGGAGCGAGGATCAGCGCCAACGGGGTAAAAGCCTGCATGATGGAGAGATGGAGGGATGGAGGAATGAGAGATGGAGGGACGGAGAGACAGAGGGATGGAGAGATGAGGGGATGGAGGGACAGAGAGACAGAGGGATGTAGAGACAGAGGGATGGAGAGACAGAGGGACAGAGAGGTGGAGAGATGGAAGGACAGAGACAGGGATGAGGGGATGGAGGGACAGAGAGCCAGAGGGATACGGGGATGGCGGGATGGAGAGACAGAGGGGCAGACAGAGGGATGAGGGGATGGAGAGACAGAGGGACAGAGAGATGGAGGGACAGAGAGCCAGAGGGATGAGGGGATGGAGAGACAGAGAGCCAGAGGGATACGGGGATGGAGGGATGGAGAGACAGAGAGATGGAGGGACAGAGAGCCAGAGGGATGAGGGGATGGAGGGATGGAGAGACAGAGGGGCAGACAGGGATGAGGGGATGGAGAGACAGAGAGCCAGAGGGATACGGGGATGGAGGGATGGAGAGACAGAGAGACAGAGACAGAGGGATGAGGGGATGGAGAGACATAGGGACAGAGAGATGGAGGGACAGAGAGCCAGAGGGATACGGGGATGGAGGGATGGAGAGACAGAGGGGCAGACAGAGGGATGAGGGGATGGAGGGATGGAGAGACAGAGGGGCAGACAGAGGGATGAGGGGATGGAGGGATGGAGAGACATAGGGACAGAGAGATGGAGGGACAGAGAGCCAGAGGGATACGGGGATGGAGGGATGGAGAGACAGAGGGGCAGACAGAGGGATGAGGGGATGGAGGGATGGAGAGACAGAGGGGCAGACAGAGGGATGAGGGGATGGAGGGATGGAGAGACAGAGGGATGAGGGGGTTCAGTGGCAGTGCAGCTGAAGTGCAGCAGGCCCTGCTCCGCTGCGCTGTGGTCTCTGGCGGGGGGCCAGCTCTGCCGCGCGCCCCTGTGTCTGCGCTCCGCCGCGGCCCGGGCCAGGCCCGGCTCCGCTGGCCGGGCGCCAGGACGTGTGTGGGATGGGTGCCACGGCCGGGCTCCACAGGCTGGCAGCGGCCCGGACCACAAAGGCATCCGGCGCTGTGAATGTGCCTTTGTCTGGGGCGTGCCATGCCAGGCAGCTTCTAATGAGACGCCTCATTGTTGCCGGGCTCTCGACATCAAGTGGGCTGGTGGACTCATTAACCTGACTACAGCAAATAAAAAAGTCAGCCACAAGAGACTCCCATGATAGCATACTTAAGGCAGTTAAACCTGCTCGTAGTGTTTGTGGCTTCAGCGACAGGCGTACGGCAGAAACACCGCTCCTCCAGGTGCTCTAGGGGGACTTCGAGTCTGTATGATGTTTTCTCTTAAACATGGTTCAGCTCTCTGACTTGTGCCAGATGATACTGTTTGTGTTTCTAGTAACATATGCAATGTTCTTATTTTCGGTGTCCTATTTTTAAAAGAACAGCAGTTAAATTTGGATATTTGGGTCAGTAACATCGGTCACAGTTAAATTTTAAACGGCAAAATATTGTCCTCACATCTGAAACACGCGCTCTGTGCAGTGAAGTGAGCAGGTAGCAGGGGTGTACCAGGCACCCAGCAGTAGATGCACTTGACTCTGGGTTTTTCCGTAGCTCACCTTGTAAAGATGTTTCTTTCAGAGGCGCACAGCGGTCCTGGTTTGTGGTGATACACGAGAACACACCACTCAGGAGCTGGCCAGGACTCCCACTAGTGGGAAAAAATAACAGCTTTTAGACCGATGAGACAAAAACTCTGGACTGTAGGGTGCTTTCTTTTGAAATCCAAGCAAACCGTTTGAAAAATGTACAGCTAACAAACCAAATGTGCTGTAATGAAAACAAACTAGGAGAAGCATCATGATCTGGACAAATGAGATAGAGGTAGCGTTGCAAAAGAGCCTCACTTTTCCTAACTTGTTGTCTGTCTGTTTTATTGATAATAATTAAATATATAATACAAACATTATATTTCATTTCACAGTGGGGATTCAAATATAATGATGTTCACCACAACATTTTCACCGTAGCCTAAACCAACAACAAATCTGTTCCTGTTCCTTCTCCTTAGATGACTCTAAACAGGTGCTTCTCTCTCTCCTCATAATTGCAATATGGATATTATATATTGTATAATATATTATATATATATCATATATTGTAAACTAAAGGTTGATGAGGCATGTCGCGTCATTGCCTGTTTCTCCCAGCAACAGTACAAAATTATTTAAATTCATATTTTGGTTTGAACAGGCTGGTTGGGTCACTGAAAAACTAATTTCAGTCTTAAATGTTGAATTTGTTTAAAAAGACGTCGTAAGATACTGCCATGATTCAAACTATCTGTGAGCGCAGTTTGACCAGACGTCCTCTCTGCACGCGGTCCTGGAATAACTTGACCGGCAGTGGGGAGAGGAGGAATCGCATTCTCAGGACCCCCGCGGGGTCTTTCTGTGCCATTAAGCAGAGGCCACATTCCCACTTTGACAACTTCTGTACTTTTTCTGTTACTCCAGGAAAGGTGTGACGAAGCAGAAGTCTTACTACCTACTCACCCCTCGACTTGGATTGCTTGTGACATCGGGGCTAAAATACTGTTTTCACCGTATTATTTATTCCCACAGTAACTGATTTGGATTGCCCTCGAAAATTATTATGATACCAATAATCACTGGGATTAATTTGTCTACTTTACGTATTAAACGTACAGTATCCAGGGCGTTTGTTCTCATCACTGGTTAAGTTTTTCTGTTCCTTCCCACTGGGGAGTTTTTACCTCACCTCACCAGCTGGATTTCTGAGACTTCAGGCTCAGTCTTGCCTAATTTTTCACATTTCCAATTTCTGCGGAATTTATACAGCCTGTTTTATACATAGCCTCCTCCCATTTTATGGGAGCAAATGTAATTAGGCAGAATCACATAATCTGAAATACAATTGTCATATTTCGTACTTGGTTGTAATTCCTTGCTTTCGAATAAGTGAAACACATGTCCAGTTGAATTCAGGATGGGTGATTGACTTGATGTGATCTCCTTGGTTGCTTTAGAAGTCTGTTTAGCAGAGCCCTTGTACTGCTGCAAGGTGGAGCACCATCCAGGTTTAGATCTGAGCAGATGGGGTGTTTCTGCCCAGGTCAGAACTCATCCGGTTTCTGCTGTCAGCTGTCAAGTCATCAATAAACACAAGCGGTCCAATTCCACTGGCAGCCATACATGCCCAGGCCATGACACTACATCCACCATGTTTCTCAGATTGGGCTGATTTGGATCATGAGAAGTTCCTTTCTCTGCACTTTCCTTTTTCTATCACTTTGGTACAGGTCCATACTTGTCTCATCTGTCCATAAGACTTTGTTCCAGAACTCAATATAATTTCTTGAATGTACTCTTCAGTAAACTCTAACCTGGATGTTTTGCTCTCGGGGCTTACCGGTGGTTTGCATCTTGTGGTGAACCCTCTGAGACTATGCTGGTATATTTTTCTTTGACACATCTATGCCTACTGTACATCCTGGAGAATCTTCTTGATCTGCTTGACAGTTGAAAGAGGTTTTTTTTTTTCAATTGAAATGTCCTCCTGTGGTCACTGAGCTATTGCTGAGGTCCGTGATTGCCCGTGTTCTCTTGCTTCCTAACATTGTATCACTCCAGATGTTTTGGTTATGACGCTAATCAATTTATTCTAATTATTCAGCCTCATGATGCCCTGCTTAACTGGAATTTGTATTTATTTATGTCCTCAGGTTGAGAGACATCACAGCAACAGGCTCCAAAGTCCACACCTAGAATCAAGCTTTTGTTAGCTTTCTTGTGCATGAACTAAAGATATGAAAACAGTAGTTAGCCAAGAATATATGAATGTATAAAAAGATGTGTAATTGACACACAGATCACCCCATATACGTAGCTGTTAATACACTCACATCAAAGCTAACGGTCTGCACGTTCACCTCATATTCATTATTTTATTTCAAACCCAGTGTGCTGGAGTACAGTCAGAAAAACACAAGTGTATAATTAGCCTCCATATAAAAACACACTCGCTCTCACTTTCTCACAGAAAAACTCACAAATAGAAATGTGGATAAAGTGGTGGCAGAGATTGGTTTCCAGTAGATGACACAGTAAAATGGGGGTGTAGACAGAGGTGATAAATTGAAGATCACAAGGAGCAGAATTGTTAACACTGCAGTAAGCAAGAACAAAGGATTTGAAAGGAATCAGCAGAGCCACAGGGAAGGAGGGAGAATGAAGGAGAAAAGCTAGTGAACAGACAGTCTGGGCAGCAGACATCTGTATTCGCTGATGAGGATGTGGAGCATAAGAACGTGGGCCTGCATTGTGTAAAACAGTCTTCATGTTTCTTTACACCATTACTGTGGCTGTTTTAAACCGTGAGCAGCTACAGCTGGGTTATCTATTACCTTTTTTCACAATATCTCCCAGGACTGGATTCTGTCTTCAGAGAAATTTGATCAGTTTGTGGTAGCGAGAGAAAGCACATGCAGTTATGGAACCAATCGCCCTCTCCTGAGAAATACTAGGGTGGGGGGAGGAGGCAGGGGGTCTCTATTCTTTTTGTTCTGATTACATCGTTTCATTCAGGGTTTTCTTTATGTATTGAATAAGACTTTTTTTCATTGATGATTTTACAGCAGTCTGCTGCATCGATGTGCTTTTTTATTGTTCATGTATAAGGTGCCTACATTGCTCATCACCAAGGATGAAAGGTACCAAATGATAACACACACTACATGATAATACATTACACAGAGACAGCTGACTTTTCATTTGTTTATTTAATTTAGAATGAAATGGTAAATAAATCAAAGCAAATATGCCTGATGAATCTGTAATTATATCTACAATATATCAATCAATCTGTATATTTTTTCTGTATCATTCCCTTTCCATAGCTTATGAATAGAATAATTTAAGCATACAGACTATATGGCTGCTAATACAGCTTAAGCAAAACCTCACAGTGTAGAGTTGACATTGTTAGAGCTCAAGGCCTGTGCTTCATGTAGAACTGTGCTATATGTGATGCTACTAAGTGAACACTATTGGGAGCTTTTCTGTCCAGACCCTTGTTAATCTGAAATAATGTAATTTTGTAGCAAAGTTATGGTTTAATCAATCAATATATTTAATACGCTGCTGACATGTTTTGAAAGACATATTAGGAACCACATTCCACATATGAGACAAATCATCAGCAAATTTGCCACATTTGGCAGCAAGCAGTGCATTCCTCCCAACCCCTGTGTATGAATTGTTCTTATTTCTGTGGCTGAATCTCATGCCAGCATTGTGCATGATGGAAGAATGTACTCTGTTCTGAAGCGCTCCATCTGTACAATAATTCTATCGCATGGAGTCACACACAGCTTTTCCTGTTTTCACATGGGGTTCATACCTTGCATTGCCTTGCGTCTCACATATCCTAATAATGGCTTGGTCACACTTGCTAAATATATATGTACGAAGATTGTCTATTTATGAAATAACATCCTTTATGAAACAGTGAAGGAAATGACAATGAAAAAGCTTTTCCTTTTCATTTTGTTTCATTTTCACTTTCCAAAACAAAGTATGTTCATGGGAACCTCAAAAAGATGCAACACTTATGGCACTGACCAATTACAAATGAGGTTTCATTCATTAAGGGAGCTAAATAAATAAATTATTATTGAAATGCAGTATTATGTCGCATTATTGATTAGCTGCCGCGGAATGATCATGTAGACCCAGTTTGAGGTTTGTGAAGGGTGTGGTGGGGGGAGCCTGCTCTTGACTGGTGCCCGTGACTCAGAAAGGCCTGAGAAAGGCCTGGAGGAGACCTCACATTGTCAGATGAAAGGGCTGTGATTGGGAGCTGGGAGAAACATAGTCACTGCTGCTATTACTGCTACCACAGAAGACTGAGTTAGAGGCAAGCCCATTGTTCTCACAAATCATTTAGTATTTAGCATTTAGTATGTATCATGTCACTGCATACATATATCTTATTTTCTATCATCACAAAAAGTGTTTTTTTCTATCTTCTATTTCTAAATGCTCATGACATAAATTCCATCCCTGTCCACAAGTTGTTAGATTAAAACTGAAATTTGTTTTAATGTATCATTTAAACTGCATAAAATATGTAGACATTTCAAAGGCATTTGTTGATGTGATAAATATGCTTTGCGCATCATTCACTATGATTATCTTGAAAGTCCTTACCAAAAGACTATTTTAATTGAAAATGTCCACATAAATATGACTGTGCTTCCTACATTTCTGTGTATTTATCTTATCCATTTATTCATTTTTTGTAGTGTTTCCAAGCAGAAGATAAAGGAGGCCAGCCAAGCCATTCTTCCTGCCAGAGCCTGAGGCCCAGGGAGGAGAGGGGAGCATTAATGCACTGCAGTTTGTCAGCGCAACACTCACCAATGAATTGCAGTCTATCGACAGGTACACACAATGATCCAGAGGCTGCAGGAAAAACTCAATAAAAGTGAGCGATAACCTTGCTGAGATGTTAGTTCTTTCTAATTTTCTGTAATAGACTTCTGTATTCTTCAAAATGTAATTTAACTGACCAGATTGGGTAGTCTATTAGAATGTCTGTGCTCCCTGTCTGTGAGGCGTATGGATTCAGCGGAGGAGAATTACAGAGAAACGTTCCACATCCGTTTCATTTGCAGAGACTTTCTGCGATGCTAATAATAATAAATTAAAAAATAATCTGCCACAGAAAAGTAAATAAATCAACACCTGAACATGGCACAGAAGTGTTTTTTCTTCATGACTTGGGTCTAGATTCATTGCGATGTTTTAGATGAGAGGGTAAAACATACTTCACAGTAATATCAGTCTATTCAGGATGGGAATGGTGAACATTATGACGATGATAGTCATGAATATTTATAATTAAATCAAAACTATTTCAAGAAAATATTTACAGAGCAAGTATCATGGGAATATGAGAGAAATATTAAACAGGAAAAATAGTTTGGGGAATGGAAATGGAAGTGAAAGTAAAAAATGTGTGAATTAATTTTTTTCCAGAATCGTGAATTGTGTGTGTGTTTGTGTATGTGTGTGTGTGTATGTGTGTGTGTACATGCGTGCCTGTGCCTGAATACATGCTGTATCCAAAGGAATATCCATTATAAGTTGGTCAGTATGAATGGGGTATGATGTATAATTATTTTTCAGAACTTCTCTGTCTGGTTTTCTAGCGATGGTAGTTGCTAGTAGCAACACCCATACTCATGCCTTTCCATCCAGTTGCACCTCTGTTTTACAGTCGCAGGTAAAGGTTCAATATGCCAGTCTCTTAATACAGTGCTATTCAAAGAAATGTGTCTCAGTGTGCACTAAAAAAGAAATTAAACGAACTTTTTGGCAGTTTTTTTTTTAATGCTGTTTTAACATAGCCTATTGATTGTATGCAATAGCTGAAAAACATCTCACTCAGAATATCTTGCCAAATGTTATGATTATTATTATTATTATTATTATTATTATTATTATTATTAGTGGTAGTAGTAGTAGTAGTAGTAGTAGTAGTAGTAGTATTATTACTATTATTATTATCAACAAGCAGTATATTAAAAATGAAACAAAAAAAATGAAATGAAACATACAGTGAATTCCATGCATCAAATATACTACCTACATACAGCACTGTGCAGAGGTCTTAGGCACCCTAGACTTTATTATGTATATGTTTAATTTATTTAGTGTGTGTGTGTGTGTGTGTGTGTGTGTGTGTGTGTGTGTGTGTGTGTGTTAGTATAAAAGAACACATTTGAGATTTCCAAAAATTCATTTTCCAAAAGATTAAATTTTACAGAAACATTTTTGTATTTAATTAAAAAAGTAACATATTACTGTAAACAATTGACTACTTTTTACATACAAGCTTGATCAAGGCTGTCTGAGATCAGGAAGAACTGTGGCAAGTTCTCCAACATGCTTGGAACAACCTCCCTGCTGATTGTCTTATAGAACTGCAGGACAGCTTTGGCTATCTCAGAGAAGTGATGCAGTTTTAACGGGTGATCACAAAAAATATTGATTTGATTCAGTTTTTAACTATTCTGACAAATTACTAAAATGTAATGTAAAATGTATAGTATGTTTATTTAGTATAGTACCTTTCATTAAATTATTTTTGAAAGAATCTTATCTGGACAGAATGTTATACAGGTGCTTAAGACTTTTGCACAAATTGCTTTCCCAATTGTAGTAAACTGCAAATAGAATTTAGTAATATCAGATTCAGTATATACACTATTGCACATATATGACATTACAATTCCCCTCTCTCAGTGCAGAGCTGCACTGACTCCACACTGTCCCTCTGTCATAGCTGCACTGACTTCACACTGTCCCTCTGTCATAGCTGCACTGACTCCACTGTCCCTCTCTCTGTACTACTGTAACTCTTTAGTACCCCTCTCTCTGTACTACAGTAACTCTGTACTACTGTAACTCTTTAGTGTCCTTCTCTCTGTACTACAGTAACTCAGTACTACTGTAACTCTTTAGTGTCCTTCTCTAAGTTCTACAGTAACTATTTAGTGTCCTTCTCTCTGTACTACAGTAACTCTTTAGTGTCCTTCCCTCTGTTCTACAGTAACTCTTTAGTGTCCTTCTCTCTGTACGACAGTAACTCTTTAGCGTCCTTCTCTCTGTACTACAGTAACTCTTTAGTGTCCTTCTCTCTGTACTGCAGTAACTCTGTACTACTGTAACTCTTTAGTGTCCTTCTCTCTGTACTGAAGTAACTCTTTAGTGTCCTTCTTTCTGTACTACAGTAACTCTGTACTACTGTAACTCTTTAGTGTCCTTCTCTCTGTACTACAGTAACTCTTTAGTGTCCTTCTCTCTGTACTGCAGTAACTCTTTAGTGTCCTTCTGTCTGTACTACAGTAACTCTGTACCACTGTAACTCTTTAGTGTCCTTCTCTCTGTACTGCAGTAACTCTTTAGTGTCCTTCGCTCTGTTCTGCAGTAACTCTGTACTACTGTAACTCTAGTGTCCTTCTGTCAGGTTGGAGAGAGACTCCTGAGCCACTGCCTCCCTACACAAAGCTGCGTACATTTTCTCTCCTGCGCATAAAGACAAAAGAGCCATGTGGGACAGCTTACCATCTGTGCAGGTATCCTGCATTCCTGCTATACCCTCTCTCCCTCTCCCCCCCCCCCGCCCCTCTCTCTCTCTCCCCTGCATGTCTGCGGCCACATTAATCTGGGGCCTTATCCTTCCTGCCACACGACACTTGTTGATCTCCCAGGTTCCATCTGCCTCAGTGGGTCCCAATGCTTCGGCGCACATTCCCAAGGACACAGACGCACCACAATAAATAAATGAATAAATAAATAAATAAGCAGCAGCAGCCTGAGCCAGGAGTGGAGGACTCAGAGTGCAGGGCAGGCAGAGGTCACACTTGACAA
This sequence comes from Conger conger, assembly GCF_963514075.1. Taxonomy (NCBI): domain Eukaryota; kingdom Metazoa; phylum Chordata; class Actinopteri; order Anguilliformes; family Congridae; genus Conger; species Conger conger. The sequence continues at coordinate 64,159,380 of NC_083763.1, forward strand.
GCACACAACCAAGTGACACTATTAACAGGGGAAATGTGAAGCCACTTCAGTCTTGCCTCGACATGCATGTCTCCGCAAACCTGAAAATACATTTTTACAGCTATTCAATAACAGCCGGTTGTGCCTCCCTGAGCAATACATACAGGAAGAATAGTCTGTGAAGAAAAGTCTGTGATCACCACGAGTGATCATGTTCAGGAGCCAGGTTGCCTGTATTAGCAATAGCACATGGATCAATTACTTTATTTTTTCATTCTCACCCTGATTTTGGAATGGCCAGAACTGCAGGTACATTGCTTCTGCATGTCCCCACTGTTTGGGGGGAGGGACTCACATGTGCCCACTCTGCACTGCCACAGCTCCTGAACCAGGGCACACTGCAGGTTCTCCAGTGGGGGCTAACGTCCCCCTTCCTGGGGGATGCTGTGGCCTGGGGAGGGAGCTCTGTCCGGGTTGGCACTGGCCATGAGTGGAAGTAGGGGAAGGCCTACTTGAGTTGAAAAAACAGCTGGTAGATGGTATTTCAAGCTGGACATAGCTGGATTTTCCACAGGGGAGGGTATGATCATTTTATATTGTTACTGATTCAAATCCCAAATTCACCCCTGGCTATTAAACACATGGTGACTGATAATGCACTTATCAGTCTTAGAACTTATCACTTACAATAACACTGTAACACTGCAGTAAAACTATTTTCTCCCATTGTGTTTTTTATTTCATTTTATTTGCCACCTACTTGGTCACTTGCTGCTAGCACTCGCACAGCATGAATGTCTGACAGTATGATAACTGTCCTGAAAAACTGGTGACTACAATTTCATCATATCAAAGAGCATCACGACTGCATATGAATGAATGGAGTTTATAGGAGCCCCTAAAATTACAACCCCCTAAACCTGGAAATTACAATGATTTTTCAGCTTAGATTCAGATTGTTGTTACTATTGAACTTGTGTCAAGTGGTCATTGCTGCTGTTTTAAAGCATTCTGTAGTGTCTGTCCACATTCTATTTACATTTTATCAAACAAGCAATGCAAAAACATTTAGCTAAGAATGTTGAAATGTTGATGTCTTGAATGGCTTTAAAAATAGGGTATAACCTAATGTGTGTGTTCAGGATTTAGGGATTTCAGTGCGGATACAGCTGCCTTCTAGGTCTCTGCTTGAAGTGTCATCAAAAGTGTTAGACATCTGAGTGTGAGGTAATGCACATTTCAGTCACGACTGCGATAATATCACATCCGTGATGATATTTTGATACTGCAACATAGGAGGACTCTTTCAACCTAAGCTGCTCACAAAAAAAAAAACATTTATAAAAAAAAAAAACCCCACAATCTTCTGCATTACATATGGATCAGTAGACCAGTCCATCAGCACAAGGATATTAATTAAAAATGGCATTTTGGGTATTTTCTGAAAAAGAGGCAACTGAAAAAAGAAAATAGGTTATGTGTTAAGTGCACTGAAGCAACACCCCTATTTATCTTCTTACCAGATGTTTCTATCCAGGGCAACATACATGTCTTACAATGCACCTGTTATCCAATTATAGTGCTCGATATTAACTGGAGCAATGCAGGTTAAGTGCCGTGCTCGACGCTACATGGGCAGAGTCTCTTTTTTACCTAACCTTCAGCTCCTTAACCACCGACAGTACACTGCCACTGTTCTACACACAATATGGCTCTGCTGTTTGCACTACGACTGTACACCATAGTTTCACAATTGTGTTGTCATTTTTACCTTAATGAATACATACGCCATAATCAAGCTAGTATGTGTGTGTCTGTGTGTGTGTCTGCATATGTGTGTCTGTGTGTCTGCATGTGTGTGTGTCTGTGTGTGCCTGTCTGTGTGTGTGTCTGCATGTGTGTGTGTGTCTGTGTGTGTTTGGGTGTGTGTCTGCGTATGTGTGTCTGTGTGTGTGTGTGTGTGTCTGTGTGTGTCTGCCTGCGTGTGTGTCTGTGTGTGTCTGTGTATGTGTGCCTATGTGTCTGTGTGTGTGTGTCTGCCTGTGGGTGTGTCTGTGTGTGTCTGTGTGTGTGTATCTGCATGTGTGTGTGACCACGCACACGCATGTGTTCTTTATTGCACAAAACTGCGGTGCCACTTGTTCACAGCACTGAGTAACAATGATATTGCAATTACTGGTAGAACTACAACATTTATTTAATCAATATTCTAGTAATATGAAAAGATCAAACAGATACACTTAAAAATAGTTATTATCTGATCATTTCTGTTGATCTGCATCATCCTGCTGGCTAGATAAGGGTTCAGAAATGAATGTGATAATTATTGGCAAAAAAGAACGTGTTTCCTTATGATTGTGCTCCCCCTCCCGTTATGAACTCCTCTCATTGGTTATGAACTCCTCTCATTGCAGTTATGAACTCCTCTCATTGCCCTTATGAACTCCTCTCATTGCCCATTATGAACTCCTCTCATTGCCAGTTATGAACTCATTATGAACATTTTTCTCCAATAAAATATTATAAAACATATTTACCTATATTACCTATGATTTTTTGTTTATGCTCCCTGATACATTCTGTGCAGAAGAATAAACAGCTGGATGATTGGAGATGTATGTATATACATATGACAGGGTGGTGTGCTGTGTGTGCATACGGAACAGAGCAGGAGTACTCTGGAGGTGCAGTACTGAAGAAGAGTGTATCTGGCAGACGCTGATGGTCCTCTCTTATTTGCCTTCATGATTGGAGTATTGTGTATGACAGAAATATTTAATGAAGGCCTTTTATCCTGAGCCGCTTCCTGAAGCTGTGTGATTGGCTGCCTGGGTGGCGTAGGCGGAGTCTGGGGGTAGGAAGCTGTGCGATTGGCTGCCTGGGTGGCGCAGGCGGGGGTTTGGGCGTAGGAAGCTGTGCTATTGGCTGCCTGGGCGGCGTAGGCGGAGTCTGGGGATAGGAAGCTGTGTGGCTCTGAGGCAGCGGTGGATGGGGGAGGGGAGGGGAGGAGGGGCGGAGGGAGGGGGGAGCAGCTGTTTCTCTTTTCTGTCATTATCCTGACCGCTCTTACTGAAACCCATTTGATGAAAGTCAAATAATGCGCTGGCCATGATTATGTGATGACAGGAATTTACCTACCTAAGTTAATCCCGCATTGGGGTTAGATTTCCATTCATTTCCCCGGCTTGCACTGTCATCTCTGGGGGTGGGTAAGGGGAGTGGGTTGAGGCTTGCTTGTTAACCAGTGTGGTTGGGGGGGGGGGGGGGGAGCAACGACAGCACATTAGAAGAATTCAGGCGCAGCGAACGATAGCTCTCTCCTTCTCCACAGAGCTCCCATTGCCAGTTCAGGTCATTCCCAGGCAATAAGACGACACAGGAAGCTGAATGAATGGAGCTGTTAGTGTCGTCCTGGCCATAGTCTCTCATCATGGAGACAGTACCCAGGATGGTGCATAATGCTGCATATTAATCAGGCTCCTTTGGGGAAGGAAACCCCCGGGGCTGAGATTTTCCTGCATTAATTTTAGTATTTAGATTAACATTAATGCAAGATCTTAGACTTCCTAGCAGACTGGAGAGAGGATATTTTGTCCCACTGGGTTTTCCACGGTGAGGGAATTCTATGATTCCAGTTTAGCACTTTAAAGAAAGAAAAAAAAAAATCACACATTTCCACTATCCTAAGATAGTGTGGGAGGTCGGAGGTGAGATCTCTGTGGTCGATCTTTCATGTCTGCAATAAATAATTTAAAATCTAGTTTTAAATCTTAAAGGATCTCATTTTAAAAGATAATTGCACAATTTCCTAATTTCTCCAATATCAGTTGATATAGTATGAACTAGCTCTTAGTTCAGTGTAGTTAATTTAATTGCCATTGTAAATGAAAAAATACATCCCATAACCTTGATAAATTCTGTACAGAAATGCGAAATTACCTTATTAGCCAGCAAATATATTACAGTTATATTTGACAATTATAATATTTGTTTTCTGTTAAAGAAGGCACAACTGTTTTGTATATTTATAAGACACAATATGAAAGTAAAACCCATGTAATGTGTTTGGATAACTTTAGACACTATAGTTTTTATTATGTAGCTAAAGAGGGAATGTGGAATGAAACACTCGGTATGGGTAATATAGTATTATATTCAAATGAGTTCTCCATGTTTGTTTCACTACAAATATGGGAGGCACTGATACAAATGAAATTAATTTCTCTCTGGGCCATTACCAGCAAAACAAACACGTAGAATGTGATGTCAAATTGCATAAACCCCATTTGAAAGCATTTACCAGAGATTGAAATCATAAGTCTGCATTACAGGAATTTGGGATTTAGAGAGAACACTCAAATCATCTTTGTTCTTTATAACATTAGACTCCTGGCATTCTCCATTTTGAGAAATGGCTTCTCTCACTCTTTCTGTCTTTCCCATTCTTTCTCTCTCATACTCTTTCTCTGCATTTACATATTTGCAGAACAAATGCCATATATCAACACAAATGCTTTCTGTAATATTATTTGAACTCTCATTTTGGCATTCTGGTTGGTATGCCCATAATCAATGATCAAAATGTGTTTCAGGTTTGTAACAAGAGTGCCCTGAACCTGCCCATCTGATCAGTGTAAATTCTGTCTACTGTAATAATGTGCTGCGGGAGAGCTGGATTGGTAAGGAGGGGTGTGGGTTCAGGAAGTCCGTCACCTGACTGACATTTTTTATCTTATCCAGTTTGGATCTATTGCATCACCAGCACCTAAAGCAGCCCCACAGCAGGTCTGACCCATCCTGGCCCCATGCTATCCTCAGGGACTAGCACAGATACTAACAGGCTGTTACCCCCATGCATTTCATGTCGTACTAACAACACACGCACACTCACACACACACAGGCACATGTGCACTCACATACAAGCATATGCACACACACACACACGCACACACACACACACACACACACACACACACACACACACATGCATATAGATAGACCCTCTCTGTTTTCTCCATCTCTCCCCCATTGTCTCGGTAAACACAGCCAGAGACAAAAGACAAGCTTTATGCTCAAGTGTAGCCTAAAATAGAAAAGAATACAGAGGATAAGCCACAATTCTCCAAAGCACTTGAACCAACATTCATATTGGCCCAAAGTAATAGGCACCTCTACCCCTCCCTTCACTCCGGTGCAGCAGCCCAGCACAGAAACATTAGACATTCCTTTATTCTGCTTCTCGCTTTATTCTAGCTGCTATTTCCAGGAAAGTGCAATCTTTGCCCTGGGCTTTAATTATGTCCAATTTGCTTAGCTGGCCCTAAAACATTTAGAGGGGAAAGAAGCGCTCTGACCTATTTATTAAAGCAATGTTCCCTCTTCAAAGAGTCAGAACGAAGCAGCACGGAGAACATGTGAGGAATCTGCATGAATAAAACGCTGTTCTCACTGACAGACAACGCGTCCTTCGCTTCTTCCTCTCTGTTTCTGTGTGCGTTCTGCTAGGCTCTGCACATTTACCCATCACTGGGAATTAGGTCAGTACTGTTCCAGGCTCAAATCATGTGAAATGAATAGCTTTGGTGATTTTAATTAAATCTTACACTTTTAGGTACTGCAAGGGAAAGAGATTTCCATTTTCATGCTGAGGCTCCCTTTACAAATTCCAGAAATAGAGCAACTTGCTGAGGGGCTTATTTCTATTGTTTTGTGGAGGAAACAGTATATTCATGCATTAATATGTGTTGGCATTCAAATACATATATATTTACTTTTAATTAGGATTTGGAAGCATGATTTGGAATGATTTTGAATGCAAATCTAATTACACTATTCTACATTGGTAAGGTTTCTGCACAATATCCGATCGCGTGCTCGTTATTAAAATGAACAGCATACATATCTGCAACGCTTTAAGATGGCCCAAAACCCTTTAGTGTTTTATCGCCCTGATTCACGGCAGACAATGCAGTGAATCCAGCTCACCCCCCATTACAACCCATCAAGATGCCTTTGCTCTTTAATTTATGTAAATTGGAAAGCAACACAGAAAAAGCATTAGACAAGTTCATGTTCAAGAGAAAGCAAGATTTGACTACTAAGGATGAGTTTAATTTTATTATTTAAGAGAGTCTCTGCAACTGTACATATGGTTTTGTTTCTCTATTATATGTGATTAAAACACTGCAGCATAATTTAAGAAGCAAAACAATCTATTAATGAGACATGTTTTCCTTAAGATAATAATTTTGTTCTTTGACTTATTCAAGAGTTATATTTAGACCCATTGTTTTATTATACATTTCATTAAATCATATATTTATTTATTACTTGCTATATATGCTTTGTTTGTGTGAAAATAAACATAATTACAAACGCATGCTTGAAATGCAATAATCCCAAACCCACACATTTCAATAATTTTGCTTTTTAAGGATATTAGCAAGATTCTGTTTTCAGTGTGGGTGTACTGTATATCCATGCATGTGTAGGTTATTTGCATGTGTTTACTGTTTTTTCTATAATAGCTCAGCGTAGTTCAGCTCTCTCCAGATATCTCTTTGCTCCTTGTTGAAAGACCATATTGCATGTGACTCTGCTGTCATTGTAGAGAGCAGCGTGGCTGTTCTGTTGACAATCCCATAACATCGTTTGTTCCATTTGCCTGTAGACAAAAATGTAAATTATTTTACTAAAAGATTGTTACCTGGGTGGATTCAAACTTCAAAGAAGGCCTAACGTGGGGAAAGAGGGGAGCTGGAGAAAGCTGTCCTCTCCTTCCCTGCAGTCTTTTTTGAAGTTACCTGGGTAACCATCTCTGTGTATTATTGTCTTCACTGTTGAACAGCTATCTACAGTATCATTCTTTACAAAGAGCTATTCTCTTTGGCTAAATCTTTCAATATTTACTATTTTAAAACACCAAGTAATCAGTTATCCATCTCATGCATTAAAAACTCCAAAACAAACAAGAACAGAACAATGTGCCTATTGGCCTACTGGACCTTCCGCCCCCTGGTGGTAAAGTTAGTTACTGTTGTGACTGTGTCGGGAGCCTCTCACTGAGCAGAAATACTGCTGTGTGAGCCAATTATTTTATTATCTTTTCTTGTTTTAAGGATCAATTAGAACACTTTCTAGCATTCAGTTAGGGCACAACATATGGTTGCAAACTGCTTTGTCAAAATTAAAAACTTAACAATCAATTACTAAAAATGGGCTATTGTTTATTTATTGGCTATTGCACTTATTTATACTCACAAGGTCATGCACTGGTAATTTAATTTCTTGTTTACAAGTCTGAATCGGGATAAGGGATAATTAGGAGACAAGTTCTTTGACATGCATGGGTGGTGGAAATATCAAATTAGATCACATTTTATTTGTATGTTTTTATAATAATTTATATGCTTTTTACAGTAAGAATCTACTATGTACTTTGAGGTATACCCAGAGAGGGGCAGGTTTTGTCCTGAACTTCAGCATTGATAGCTGCAGCCCTGCCCCGGGCTAACCCCCACAAAACCAGCCAAAGGTGACAAGGAAAGGAAAACTTCTTGGATGATAAGTAAGAAGAAAACCCATCTGGTCTGTCAGGGTGTGGGTCTTAGGGCCACAAAATGGTGAAGTCAGTTTTAGTCAGGTTGTATGAACCATCTGGAGGAGGGTTGGGGTGATGTACTGAAGTGGAGGGGGGTGGGTGTTGGGCCTCCATTAAAAAGGCTAATATAACCTTACAACAACAAATAGAACATGCCAAACAGAACATTATTGCAGAATAAAATGACTAGACTGATGTTCATCTCTCTACTGTATGGCCATCCAATCTGAGAGTCCCTCATCATGTGACCCAGTAGAGACATTGGCCTATTATGTTAAAAATTGCTCTTAAATTTGACCCATAATTAAATTGTAAGTGTTTATTTGTTCTTCATATAATCAGTTTGGCATGTTCAGTGTTTGCCAGAATGAATTTGCACAAAAACTGAGCTTGCAATAATTTACAGACAAATCAAATCATGTGGCCCAAAGGAATAATATCTTTAATAAAACAAGCTATATAATTTATCCCACACATTAAAATACTAACAGCTCTAGTGAAAAGGAAAGCCATGACTGTAGATATGATATATATATAATAATAATAATTATTATTATTATTAATTTTTTAGGTGGGTGAATAGCAGCACACAGCGCATAAGACCCTGTAAATATCCAACCTGGTTGCACTCTGAGAACTTTAAGATTTTGTCATCTGTCCAACCCACTGAAATGTTAGCAACACTCTCAAAATTCATACTGATCCCATGAATGAGGGAAATGAAAATGGCTCATTCTGGCTCGTATTGATTTGGAAAACCGGTGAAGTCACGTGACGTGAGTCCCTGAGTGGAGGTATTTATGATTAGTACTGTATGAACTTCAGACTGCACGTCAAATTCTGACATGGAAGTGGCCTGGACAGACATGAAATTGTCCTCAGTGCATGACCTGGTTGAAGTATCGCACAACGTCGAGTAATGCACCCCATCTCTATTAACACTCTCCATTATGAAGCAGTATAAGCATACTTATTGATCCAGACAATGGCATGAGAGTGGAAGAGAATGTTATACAGTAAGCCCTGCGTCTGTGTTGTAGAGCCTTGGATGAAGACAGTGCAAGCAGGGTACTGAAGTCAATAATGCTCTCTCACTGGGAAGAATCATATGCATACTTGTACGGGAGGAAATTATTTTTTTATTACATCACCGATCTTAAAGGGAAATACAATTGAATCATTATTGAAAATAAGAGACACACAAATCAATTAAATTGATCTATTTTATTTATTACTTTTAAGAATGGTGATGTGAATGAAGTTGACATACAGTAATTGTGCTCACAGTTTGTTGAACTTCCACAAACTGTGAGTTCACTCAACTTTGTCCTCTGTTTGCTTTGTCATTGAGGTTCCCCTATAATTTAACATCAAATAAATCAAAATTCAGTGTATGTGAGTGAAAATGATGTTTGTTCCGTGATTAAATCAGAATTTCAAAACACCTGCTAACCGAGATTAGCAAATTGCAGTGCAGATGCAGGGCAGTGGAGGACACACAGAAATAAGAGGACATGAAGGCCTGCCTTTAGGCCTAACGTCTCTGATGTAGTGTTGGTGGGTTGAACTCGTCCTTTCCTTTTTTGTAAGCATGGAGTGTTTTGTCATTGTCGTTTGGTCATTATGCCAATGGTTTGGTAGTCTGATAACTATGATGCTTTGAAATGATAAACAGATAATATACAGGTACTTACAGATAATGGATGTCTTGTCTCTGGCAAATATTGCGGACTAACATTTCCACATTGTTTTGTTTTAAATTAATGAAGGTTGGATGTTAATTACCTACTGCATTGCAATGATTCCTTTGCCTCTTTCCCCACTTTATAAGGCCTTTTAAATCCCATGGGCCCTGTTTTACAGTGCATTTTGGGGGTTGGCATGTGTTCTTTCACAACATACAGCCTACTACATACTATGTGCACACATACTGTACATATACATATGTCCTATATATACAGAGAGAATACTGAGAATGACCTGAATGACAGTAAATAAGGAAAGGCACCATTTAGCATTGTAATGGCTTCTCTGAGCAGTTCATCCACTAATGCCCCCCATGGATCCTCTGAAGTGCCTTTCATCAAAAATGTATGAGAATGCCCCTGTATGTACATAGGTCTAAATACATTGCTTCCTGTTATACATAATTGGATCATTATAAAGTCATGCGAAAGCAGGTTGAATCCGTTCACATGGTTAGACAGTGCGAGGGAACATACAGAGAGGTCAAACCCTCCGTAATTCATAATCAACAATGGAAAATGAAATGTACTGCCTCATTCTGTTTGAGATGGAGATGTGTAGTTTGATCTTCATATTGTGTGTTTAATGATAACAAATGCAATACCTATCATGGGAGCACCAAAGCTATTTCCCATGTTCTTTTGAATTACATTGAAATATAACAGGACAAAAATGAAATGGCCATCTCTCTAAAATTGGATGTCATGCGCCCCCCTCCCCCCTGGAGATGAATAAATAAATACAATTGAAAGATAACAAACTGACAGATAATATTCATGAATCAGAATTATCAATTTCAAATCTCAGAATTCAAGACTGCTGAGTCATACAGTAAAATATATTAATATCAGAATTTATTTTATAACTTCTCTGAAAAGACAATTGTATGAAAGACTTATCAATAGGCTAATTTGACGGTTTTGAGGCCAGTACAAGCATAGATTTCCCTTTAAACAAAAGCAGAAAACTGAGCATATGAGTTGGGAACACTGACACCAGATCTTCAGTGTGCACTCCCCATCAGAGACCCTGATTGTGAATGCAGCTCAGTGCAGCTCACAGAAGCAGGAGAAAATTCCTTCAAATGAAATCATTTGATGATAATCTGAGGCAGGCACTGACCTTTCATTAGAAAGAGCTGAGAAGTGTGTCTTTATGTCCCCCAAATGTCAACTCATTTACGAAATCAAAATGCGAGCAAGTTTTGTCTCTGAAGGTAATATCTGCAATCATTACAGTCAACAAAATTTCCTCCAAAATTATTGTTTATTTTTTTGTTTGTTCTTGTTGTTGTTTACAAAAATATAAGGTCTTTTTGAGTTTATCAAGAAGAAAGTATGCCTTAAATTAATGTAAAGGCATGTTAAATAGCCAAATTATCCTCCCATGAAACTGCAGGATGAATAATATCATCTCATTAAACTTTACTCACAAAGACAAATAAACAAATGCAAATGTGCCTCTCATTATTTTCCACAATAAAAGCCAAGGCCTTGAATATTCATTTTGACCACAGACATTACAAATCATATCATTTGCATATGATTTCTGATATATTTCCTTTTAATGTCTCTTCTTTTGAAGCTAATTTGCCTTATAAGATTGGTTATGCATTTGTTCATCTAGAAATCCTCAAATCAAATCACATATAATGTCTTAGCACCTGATCATTATCTACAGTAAATAATGTTGCCTCTCTCTTGTACATAGCAAGTAATAAATACATTGAAAATGGCACATGTGCCATGTAGCAATCATTATTGGAACATCTAGGGAAAAAATATCCACACCCACATCAAAAGTGTATGGTAAAGGTTCATGATCAAATCAGATATGAGTATACGCTATAATATACGGTACGCTATAATCCTTTTCATATTTCATTAACAAATACCGCACCAGTTTTTTTTTCATTCCAATATGAATTGGCATTAGCTAAGATAGTTGTTAGTTTGAAAAATAACAAATAAATAAACAAAGCTGTACAGAACAACTTTACATAGATAACAACTGCATTAGGTAATGCCAATTAATGTAACCTTATTATATAGTGGTATATCATAATGTTATATACTAATAATTTATTGTAAATGGTAGTCAAAGTTCAGGATTAATGCTGATTGAATCCTACAATGCTCTGGGTTGTTGCCAAGGAAGTAGGTTGAGTCTATGCTTTAACACTGTTGGCTGAAGAAGAACAGGGAAAGGAAAAAGAAATCTAATGTGATGTGTTGATAGCAAATGCCTAACAGTGGCTACGTAACTGACAAGATTGCTGTTTCTCCATATCTTGTCACTGCACCTTGAATCTCTTTCCGCTTAATTAATGAACCAAAAGCATTACAAATTTGTTTTACTTGTCATAAAATATACTGTAGAAGTCTCACTGAGCAAAAGCTTTTAACTTCTGCCTTCTTTACAAACAGAATTACTGGTTTTTGTAAACATTTTTTTCTCACAGACATATTCTTGTCTAAAGTTAAAAGACATGCAATGTAATGCATTTTAAATGGGTTCCATTCTTACTTGAAGCTCAGTGGCCTGACAGCACAAAGCTGACCTGCTAAGGACTTAACTGCTAAGTCACAACTGTACGAAAATCCTATTATCGAGCTGGACAGAGGTAAAGATTTTGACCTATAGATTTGACTGATAGGATGTAGCCTAGTTTGCACAAGTCACAACTAATAAGTCTCAAAGCTTGTAGGTTCCAAAGGAACTGCTTCCAAACACCAAGAAGTGTCACGCCACTAACTGTAGCTAATCAGCAGTAAGATCATTGGTGATCCTCCAAACCTGGGAGTACCGCGTTGCCACTGAAAGCCAGTGAAAGAATGGAGATAAGCATTAACACTGTTGTTAAAATATCAGAGGCAGTATGTTTCTTTGGTTTTGCATCATTTGTATTTGTTTGATTCCTGTTTGATTAAAATAAACAGAATTTTAAAATGCCATATAATCATCATTACTTTATAGTTTGGGCAGTAAGCACCGTGCAGAGCTTGCAAACACCAAGCTGTGCGTGTTCACCATGTTCATCAGGAGCTCCAGATCCTTATGCAAGAATGTCATGTTCAGATGTCAGCGTAGGTCTATTTTTTAAATATCCATTTGAGCCATTAAACACTGCACAGATGGCTATTCTGAACTGTATAAGCCAATGGCATTTTATTGAAATGTTAATTTTCGTCTCACTGAAATATTCTGCTCACTGTCTTCCACTGTCTACCCTGGTCTGCAAAATACTCTACCTATTAGAATGCTAAGTTATCTGCTAATGTAAAATTTTAAAGAATGCATTGCAAGTGGGATAATTATATATATATATATATATATATATATATATATATATATATATATATATATATATATATATATATATATATCATAGCTTGAAGTAGTTTGAAATATATTTTCTCAATAAGTTTCAAAAGCTACATTTCCCTTTAGAGCAGCTTGGCTGCAGATCAAGTACTTTTAGGGTGAAGTAATTGGTAGTTTGTAGAACTATGTTTTCAGAGTAGTTTATCTAACACTGGTTGGAGGCAGAATGAAGTTAGCAGTGTCAGTTTCCCTCTAGAGTGTTTAAATTTAGCAGCCCTGTAAGCTGCTGCAGCAAATGCAGTCCTTCTACAAAAGGCCACACCATGACAGCCTGCAAGTCAATACTCAGAGATTAAGGCATGGGGAAACTGCATCATCATGACTGTTTCCACAGCACACCGGTTCAGGGTGCTCCTATTCATCTGCACAGCAGAACGAGATGTGTCAGCCAGCACCTCAGCTGGACTCAAATACAATGCAGACCTGGGCCTGTAGTGTCCTAGCCCTGCTGAGCTAGGATCAGTTTAGCCTTTTGCTCATAGTGGATAAGGATAGCATATGCACAGTGGAAGCCTGATCCTAGAGCTCTTTTATGCAATGAATAAACACTGTGGATAGACTGCAATGATGGGCATCAGAGAACATGGCACAAAAACACATCATACCCTGTTAGGTGTTTATATTGTGTACTATCATTGTGGACAGAGGTCCTATTGAAAAATATAATTGCCACAGAGAATGCATTGCAGCCTTCTTGGGCTAAAGAATATTAGGTGGTGGTTCTGAAGTCCAGTCAACTCATGGATTGGATGTTAATTATTTATCTGAATCATGTTAGGGTTAATCTTAACCTTAACCGTGACCCTGATTCAGATAGTCAGAATCATGTCTAATTTAAATACTAGCCCGCTGAATGGGCCTTGATCATGGTGAAGGGCCAACCGGTGATGACAGGATGTGATGTCAGCACCTACCTGCCAGCTTCTCAAACAATGATGCTGCTTTAGCATTCTGGATGTGGACCATAATGAGCATGAAGAACATGAGAAGTGAAAAAGAAAATGTGACAAAATGTCATGAGAACTTACTGTTCTTCAGATTATCAGAATGTAAACAAGTTTGTGTCAAGTTTTTAATGTGAAACTGGTCTCACATTTAGAAATGTATTAATTTTTGCCCTTTCCTGAAATGTGGAGACTTCAAAAGATGTGATTAAGTGTCTGAGACATGCTTTGAAACAAAAAGATATCTATGAAATTGATTGCAACACACAGAGTCCATGTAGGGGTGTTTAATATCAAAGGCATCACTTTGATTCCAGCGATTTAGCCATTATCACATTTTAGATGAAATAACACCCCCCCCCCCCCCACCACATCCACCCTCTTTTACTCCCACCCCTACCACTCACAAATTATCTCTATACGCCCTATTTGCATATTGTACTTAGATATCTTGCTTACCAATGAAAAATGCTATTAGAAATGAATAGTTTTTGTTTTGGAGCAGACTTGCTGATGGTTTGCGAATGACCTCTAGCAGAATACACCCTCGTAGAGGGCTAGGGCTGGGCAGGATTTGAGAGTGCGCTGAGAAATGACTCATTAGCCCCAGATTGATCGCAAGCTGTGGGCTGGTGAGAATGTTTCATCATTAATATTTCAATTTAATTATTCTGCAGGCATTGCACCCATGTTGACTCTGTAGCCCTAACCGACACATCGCCGCGTGATATATGAATTATAATGAACAGCATTTTAATATTTTAACAAACAGTTCGGCTTCATATGCCCATGCATCAAGAGCCCCGTCATATTAAATGCAGTCACTCAATGCGCGTGCATGCCATACATCACAATGATACTTTGCCAAAGTTTGACCTGGAGTCATGCACATGAGATCAGATGTGTGCTATGTTTCATTTCTTCTTCTTTTCAAAGGAGCTGTAATGGAATAGCTAACATTTGTATGAACACAGCAGGGCGTGGGCGTAACTGTGTCTGCAGACATTTTCTCAAAATAAACCCTTTGGGTTCAACCGACATTATCGTCTTCTTTATCAAGTAGTCACAATAAAAAATAAAAGTACTTTACCGGTGGCAAAAAGATCACAAATAGCAGACCGTTATCAACTCTTAATAAGTATGCTTACAAACAAATGTGTTTTTAGTAATGGGGACGTTATATGCTTCAAAGTGGAGACATACATGTGTCGTTACTTGCCAACACACATGAACCAGTCAATCAAAAGAATACTCTCCACCAATGCAATGCTTGGGTCCGATCATTGAGTCACTCACAAGACAAGATAGCTGCACTTATTCTGTGGTTCATGAGGTCTGACTATAGCTATTGCTTGGGCTGCTTGTCAAATGACTCATTCTTTACCCGCCTTCATACACTGAAAATAAATGTCTATAATAAAATAAAATATATTTTTTTATAAAAACAGACCTGTTGGTGCTCTGGTAAAGAGCTTGGGGATCTGAATGTCAGTTGCTATCACTTGGCAGGCAGTTAGAAATGAAGAGCACCTGGCAGCTCAGAGACTGGCCTCATGGGAATTGTAGGCTCTGCCCCGAGACCTTGTAGTTCCTGTCAGAAAATGAGAAGGTTTTAATGGGGTATGCACCTTAAAAACACTTTTACGCCATCAAAATGTTACAGATTGCATTCATGCATAAAGCCTGCAGTAATTTACTGATCTAATGCAACAACAACAAAAAAAAAAGAGAATTGCATCGACTTACTATAAATATGCGTGTAACCATGCTGAACATTTTCAATTCAGACAAAAAAACAATCATGTCTTCTGAAGGAAACTATGAAGGAAAAAAGCATATGCATATGCTGTTTTCTATGGGTCAACATATGTACAACATACGTACAGTATACTATACATATCTGGATATGCTTGCTTTTCTTCAGACAAGTCTTTCCTTGAGAAACAGTGCAAGGTGTGCAGTTCTTGTTTTGACTTCATGAAAACACCCTCAAACCTCAAAACAGTTTGCAACAAGTTTGCTATTTTCATAGAGCTACTTTTCACCAAAATTGCTTATTACTTATTCCAAAATGTATTTGAGATATTGTGATATCCTTATCCTAGGCTTGTGCTGCTTTCATGGTTCCAGTTTATTTAGCAAACGATTCTCAAAATTGGAAGCGGTTTGCTGTCAGGATGTAGGTGAACACAAAGCCATGCATTAGCGTGTCTTAGCCAAATGGATTACTGGGATTACTGTTTCAGTGTGGATTCACAACTGCTCCATACTCCTGTGTGATGCACCACTTTGCTGAATGCTGTCCACAGGCAGGGGTAGGTCACACTGGTGGCAGGGTTTTTCTGACTGAAATGTGCTTTCTTCAAGCTGTTGTGCTGAGCCAAGGCATTTACAAGGCGATTAGACCAGCTCTGTTATAATTGGAGAGATAACAGGGCTCAACGTGTCTTTAGTTTAGTCTTTACATGCATTTCAGTGATATGTGTGATCTTTGCAAGTTTTCTTCCATTATAATACAGTCAAATTGTGTCATCCACCCTACCCAAGTTGCAGCCATTAGAATTTATCCATTTTGCACAATTACCGAGCTTGGTGAAATTTCTAGTTCTTTTTTAAATGTAATTTTCTATCCAGCTGGGTTAGGAATTTGTTTAGGACTATTGCAAACAAACGCAAGAACTAAAATTGAAGGAAAAAAACCCCTTTTCTGCACTGGTGTAGGGGTGTTTTGTGAAAATTAAAACATATTAATATTTTTTGCTGGTGACCTGCAGTTGAATAGGAAAAAGGAGAAGGAGGCTCCCAATGACTGCTCAGGCTAATTCCCCTTCTGCATATTCCTGTCCTCATGTACTTCACCTGATCATGTCATGTGTGTTAATATGTTTCCGCATGTGCGTGTGAATGCTATTTGTTTTGTTGTTGTTGTTTTTTTTGTTTTTTTACAGCCTAGCTTTAAAATTTGTCCAAAGAATAAAAACAGTTTTTGATCCCAATCTTCTCCTGTAGAGAAGGACATACAGCAGACTATATAAAAAGCTTTTATTAGGGAGGAGAGTTGCATTGTTAATATTCACTGGGACTGCTGGAGGTGTGAACAGGGCCGCACTGATGTCACTGCCCCCATCACCCTGCTCAGTGGCACATGTCGGAGGCTGAATCCCACGGGTCAAAGGTCAGCCTTGCGCTGTGCCCCCAGCTGCCTGCACAGCTTAAAAAGCAGATGGGGTCACCCGCTTTCATTATCTGAGAGGGGGACCATGTGCTAAAGGCCAGACCGTCTTATCAAACGGGTCAGTTGTGCATACAGTATCAGGTCCACTAAAAAACACACCACTAGGTACAGAAAGGCACACACAAATGAACGCATGCACACATGCACACACACACTCAGACACACACACACACAAACACACGCGTGCACACTCCACATATTCACACACACACACACACACACACACGCACACTCCACATATTCACGCACACACACACACACACACACACACACACACACACACACACAGCCTACATTAGTTTAAGAGAAAAGCTGGAAAATTCATATTGTGAATTAAATATTTCTCTACATTTTTCTGTGAACTATGCATTTTACTGTTTTCCCAAGGTAAATTCATAAACACCATAAATCATCAGAGTTTATTGCGAAGAATCGCATCCAAACTAGAAATATTGATGCTTGATTCATAGTAATGTATATGTAATTGAAATGAAATGAAAAAATACTGTAAATGGCTAGCAATACATTGACTAGTAATCTATTCAGGAGACAAAGAACCATCCTACTTTTAAGGAATCATTAAAGATATTGATCAGATCACAAAATAAATCACATGATAAGCAAGAGTATAAAGTTCTAAAATCCTTCCACCTAAAATCTTGAAGGAATATATAAAGAAATAGATTGGGCCAGAATGCTGAAAGATAAATGATAAAAACATTTTCAACATAATCAGTACCTACAAACCAAGCTATCACACTGTAATTGGTTTATTAGTCTGCTCTGGCCTCTTAGAGTAGTGAAAACTCATTATCCTTGTCAGGGCTAGGTAAAGCATAACATTACATTAGTTTTTATTTGGTTTGCACCAAGATTCAAGGTGAGTTACTTATCAAGGCTGCATGATTTTGTAGCATCAGACAAAAGAGAAAAATCTTGAAATGTAATTTATACTAAAGGAAAAGTGCAATTAACTGAAACAAATTTGCTATTATGAATCCATACTGTACTGTGTTTATAGTCATGGTTATGCTACAGGCAGCAGATGGACACACTGGGCGCTAGTTGTGATCACAAACGGAGGGGTGCTGTGCGATTTAGTTCATCGGATTATCTTTACAGTTCCCAGAGATGCTGTAACCATTCCAACAAACATGTCAACGTGAAATCAGCCCTTTTTAAAGCAGTGAATTAATGAAAAAACGATGTATGTGTAACTTAAACATAGCATTCACAGTATGAATTCCCATCTCCCTCTGTTTCCTTGAAAACTTTCAGGAACAACAGTTGGTTTCATGATTGTCTCCCAAGCTCAGGAGCTGTTCATCAATGCAGTGTTCTATTTAGTTTTACAGCCTTCTTTACACGTGAGAAATTGCCATTAAAATCATCCAAGTGATGGGCATGTGCTGTATGTTAATATTGTCCAAAGACTGGGGGAGCCTGTTGGCAAAATAGAAATGAGATTATTGACGATTTTCTCATATGATTCTGTACCTTGTAGAGTGTCGTTTGCCATTCCCAAAACCCTGCAGTGAGGTAACAGCAATACATTATTTCCATTTACAGCTTGAGTATCTTTTTTGGATTTTGTCATCATTACACTTTGAATGTTTGTTAAGAAAGCAGATAAACGATTAAAGCCAGAAAAGTGGAAATGCGCTTGTGTACTGAAGTGTGGTTACGCTTCAGGTTGACTCAGGAGCACACTGTGCTGTGTCTCACTCAGAGAATACTGACTCAGATGCACACTGTGCTGTGTTTCACTCAGAGAATACTGCCTCAGGAGCGCACTGTGCTGTGTTTCACTCAGAGAATACTGACTCAGGAGCACACTGTGTCTCACTCAGAGAATACTGACTCAGGAGCACACTGTGCTGTGTTTCACTCAGAGAATACTGACTCAGGAGCACACTGTGTCTCACTCAGAGAATACTGACTCAGGAGCACACTGTGCTGTGTTTCACTCAGAGAATACTGACTCAGGAGCGCACTGTGCTGTGTCTCACTCAGAGAATACTGACTCAGGAGCACACTGTGTCTCACTCAGAGAATACTGACTCAGGAGCGCACTGTGCTGTGTTTCACTCAGAGAATACTGACTCAGGAGCACACTGTGCTGTGTCTCACTCAGAGAATACTGACTCAGGAGCACACTGTGTCTCACTCAGAGAATACTGCCTCAGGAGCACACTGTGTCTCACTCAGAGAATACTGACTCAGGAGCACACTGTGTCTCACTCAGAGAATACTGACTTAGGACCACACTGTGTCTCACTCAGAGAATACTGACTCAGGAGCACACTGTGTCTCACTCAGAGAATACTGACTCAGGAGCACACTGTGTCTCACTCAGAGAATACTGACTTAGGACCACACTGTGTTTCACTCAGAGAATACTGACTCAGGAGCACACTGTGTCTCACTCAGAGAATACTGACTTAGGACCACACTGTGTTTCACTCAGAGAATACTGACTCAGATGCACACTGTGTCTCACTCAGATAATACTGACTCAGGAGCACACTGTGCTGTGTCTCACTCAGAGAATACTGACTCAGGAGCGCACTGTGCTGTGTCTCACTCAGAGAATACTGACTCAGGAGCACACTGTGCTGTGTCTCACTCAGAGAATACTGACTCAGGAGCACACTGTGCTGTGTCTCACTCAGAGAATACTGACTCAGGAGCACACTGTGCTGTGTCTCACTCAGAGAATACTGACTCAGGAGCACACTGTGTCTCAGTCAGAGAATACTGACTCAGGAGCACACTGTGTCTCACTCAGAGAATACTGACTCAGGAGCACACTGTGTCTCACTCAGAGAATACAGACTCAGGACCACACTGTGTCTCACTCAGAGAATACTGACTCAGGAGCACACTGTGTCTCACTCAGAGAATACAGACTCAGGACCACACTGTGTCTCACTCAGAGAATACAGACTCAGGACCACACTGTGTCTCACTCAGAGAATACTGACTCAGGAGCACACTGTGCTGTGTCTCACTCAGAGAATACTGACTCAGGAGCACACTGTGCTGTGTTTCACTCAGAGAATACTGACTCAGGAGCACACTGTGTCTCAGTCAGAGAATACTGACTCAGGAGCACACTGTGTCTCACTCAGAGAATACTGACTCAGGAGCACACTGTGTCTCAGTCAGAGAATACTGACTCAGGAGCACGCTCTGCTACATGCCTGTGAGAATCACGATAAAGCACTTAACTTGTGTAGTGTAAAGATAAAATAATAAAATCAAATAACAAAACCGATCAGCTAAATGGTCTGGTGATCAGTTCATTTTGCCGTCGAAGGAGATGGAGCCCTTTGCTTTATCTGAAAATGTGCCTCGGGATGCTCTTGTTTGCTTCTCGTAAACAAGCAACCGCATTAGTGATTTCAGAGACAACCACTGACACATTCGGTGTGTTACAGACCGGTAGCTTGAAGATAACGTCGGTTCTTGATTAAACTGGGAGCCTTTTACGCTACTGCAGGAGAATCCCCAAACATTGTGCAGGCTGAAGCCCAGCTCTTGTTTTTTCACCCATGGTTGGAACGACGGAAGCCATGGAACAATGTTTGTGCATCGGACATAATTGAACAAATCCGTGGCACAGTCTGTGAAAGTAAAACCTTAGCTTTTGTGTACGGTGAGACAGAGACAAGAGGATTCATTCCCTTTCGCTTGCTCAGAAACCTCCATGCATTTCAGTTCTGTCTGACGTTTCGTTTGTTTTCTTTTTTCATTCCTAATATTTGGTTGTATTTTTATTAATCTGATTGCATTGCATTTACAGTGCAAATGTGGTATTAAAATATTCCAATTTTAAAGAATTTAATACATGTATAATCAGCTTTTCTAGCAGGGATTAGATTTTCACATTAAAACAAATCAGTAGGATGACACAAAGGGCACCAGCAGTGGGCTTTAAATATATAAATTTATAGAGACATTATTACATTTGTGTAAAGGAGTGGATTTCTTAGCAGTACAGATACATGGTACATTTTCACAGGGGGACTAAAATAAACATTGGTATATTCCCTATGGCTTATATCACCACAACAGTGTTATATGTTGATTGGAGAAAGCAGGTCAGTAGTTGACTGTGTAGCGCATCTTGCAAAACATAAATAACAGTGTGCTTATAATACAATGAAACCATTTGTTCATGCATTTGTCCAAATTTCATTGCTACAAGTGTTGGAAGTAGCATTTACAATGCAGTCTATGACACGCTAAATTTGAAATGAAATTGTGCAGTTTCCATTGCT
Organism: Conger conger; assembly: GCF_963514075.1. Lineage (NCBI taxonomy): Eukaryota > Metazoa > Chordata > Actinopteri > Anguilliformes > Congridae > Conger > Conger conger. Next base: position 64,180,552 of record NC_083763.1, read on the forward strand.
TTCCTTCCCTCATCAATGAGATTAGTGCGACACCACCTCCATACAGGCCATTAGCGTTCTATTAAATCAATGTTCGGTTGTGTAACTAAAATAGCTCAATTTAGAGACACGCCACAGTCTGCCATTAGAGGATGTTTGGACCAACACAATATTGGTTAAAGGTCCCCAATTGCACATAACATTGACCTATTATGTGAGAAAACTATGAGATAGCTGGATTGAAGAGTGCATGCGGTCTTATAATCAATATGTGCCCATTCACACAACAGGACACAACACTGTTCTGCTTCCCGACATGAACAGACTCACATCATTCTGTGAGAACCATCTAAAATGGCCATGTGTGTCCATTTGTCAGTGGTATCTCCACATTATGGGACTAAACGGCAGGCTGTGATGTGGCGTGTATGTGTGAAATTGCACTGCATATGGTTTACTCATTTCACTATGCAAATTTACAGCTGCGATGCTAGGAATGAGTCAAATAGACTGTATCACTAACCCAGCAGTATTTGTAGCATGGGCAGTGTGGCGGTTTTATACCACACTCTGTGAAAGTTGAATGCAACATTGTGTGGTATGCAAGTTGAATGCAACATTGCACGTGTGTAGGTATGTGCAGGTGTGTGTGTGCGTGTGTGTGTGAGTGTGCAGGTGTGTGTGCGTGTGTGTGTGTGAGTGTGTAGGTGTGTGTGTGTGTGTATGCAGGTGTGTGTGCATGTGTGTTCTTCGCAGAGCTGGAATGGCCATTTCCCTGCAGCACTCACCCATACTGTATATGCACAGCAGCTGTGTTCTCTCCCTCCTGCTCTTTTATCTCTTAATTGTTTTCACTCAATTCCAGCAATAATTTTACATTTAATAATTTCATTAACAATGTAATTAATTTAATATATATTTCCAATACTTTGTATGCTTTGGTCTACTGATTGTTTAGATTTACTATTCGCTAAAATGTATAGTAGTCCAGATAATACCTAATAATTTCAGCTACAAGCTATTCCTATGACAATCCTTTGTAAATCCTGTCCTGCAGCATGTGTGTATATTTTCTGTCATTTACTTTTTTGAAACGTAAATAGTTCGCATTTTAACAGTAGGCTACTGAAAGCCTTGTCCTCAGGCCAGCTCTTTTAGGGAAATTCATTCTCAGAATGAACATATGGCCATATAATAGGATGAATTTGAACTAAGTCAGTATTTCCACAGATTGACCAGCTGGACCTTTTTGCTGACCTCAGGTGATTAGGTTTGCCTGCTTTATGTGCTTATGCAACAAGGTTCCCTCAACTCTGTCCAGGCACCCGATCATTTCCAAGTGCTTGATCTTTTCATGTACTTGTATGGCAGGATTCTGTATTAACTCGCATTGTAATTCCATGCTTGGTGGCTACTATTGTCCACTGCATTTAGCCTTCAGTAATAATCATATAGGTTGGGAGAATATAGGTAATTTCTAAATGAACATTCACAGTCATCCGCTGGCCTTAGATAGGTGCGGCTGCTCATGTGTGGTTCATGTTTGCTATTAAAAAAGGCTGTGGCAAGGGTCCCACAGACAGCCGGATCAGAGGAAGCTGACTGGGGTGGAGTTCTGGAGCAGTAGAAAGAGTCCAAACACAAAGGAGCACACAAGCCCACACAGGAGAACCACCTGTTCACCTCAACACTGCGCACAGTCATCTCCTGGTCGCGTGATGGGAGTGCATTCAGAAGGTTGCAGGTTCAAACCCTGAGTTGGAACATGATATTGTTTTCCCTTGACTGACGGGATTTTAATATGAATTGCTCTACTACTGTAAATACCTGGCTGCATTAACTGTTTGTTTTGGCTTATAAGACAAATGTACGCGAGTGTAAGCAAGTTGGCTCAGCAAAAGGAAACCTGTAAAACAAGGAAATAGAGTAATATAAATATATCACATGCAGGTAGGGCTGCCACTCTGTGGGAAAGCCTGGAGCCATGGCAGATAACTGCTGCTCTGAACACTGCTCTGAACACTGCTGCTCTCTCTGAACACTGCTGCTCTCTCTGAATACTGCTGCTCTCTCTGAATGCTGCTGCTCTCTCTGGACACTGCTGCTCTCTCTGAATACTGCTGCTCTTTAATGTGTGACTGTTCACAGGGATCCTGCGGTGAATCTGTAATATCCCTTGTAGGAATGATGCCTGGCCATATGGTTCATATGTCACAGAATGTCTCATAGGCAAATCAAAATATGTGAATAATGTGTGTGTGTGGGTGCTTGCGTGTGCATGTGCATGTGTGTGTGTGTGTGCCTGCATGCGTGTGGCATGTACTGTATACACTGACTTTATTAGGTCTTTATTAGACTTATTTTTTTAGACGTATTAATTCTTCTGCTGCTGTTGCCTATCCACTTCGAGGTTTGACATGTTGTGTGTTCAGAGATGCTCTTCTGAATATCACTGCGGTAATGTGTGGTTATTTGCGTTACTGTCACCTTCCTGTCAACTTTGACCAGTCCGGCCCTTTTCCGTTGACCTCTCTCATCAACAAGGCGTGGCATCCACCAAAATGCCACTCACTTTGGTTTTCGCACCATTCTGAGTAAACTCTAGTGACTGTTGTGCGAGAAAATCCCAGGAGATCAGCAGTTACAGAAATACTCAAACCAGCCTGTCTGGCACCAACAATCATACCACGGTCGAAATCACTTAGATCACATTTTTTCCCCATTCTCATGGTTGATGTGAACATTAACTGAAGCTCACAACCTGTATCTGCATGTTTTTATGCATTGCTGTCTTGCAATTGGCTGATTAGATATTCGCATGAATAAGTAGGTGTACAGGTGTTCCTAATAAAGTGCTCTGTGTGTATATATGCAGTGTATATAGATACATGAAATTAATACATTAGTATGTACATTTCAATCATTTGTGCTATGCATTTTGTGCACATCTGACTGATGAAGCAAAACCAAACCACAAAAATATTTGATAAATCTACTGCTGGTTCAACATTGACAACCCAGGCCAAAGGCGTCTGTTATACACCAGCCTGGTCCAGGTCTTCCTTTCATTTTCTACAGAATTGACTGAACTTTTTTTTCTTTTTGTGCGGGATGAAAGGGGCGAAGCTGCATTGCATCGCCGGCTGCTTTCATGCTCTGTTATTTACTCTGAAGGCTTTCTGACCATGTATAAAAAAAGTACAGCCCTTGTCTTCTTTAGCATCGTCTGAAAGGATGCTGTAGCCTGAAGCTCAACACAATGTCAGAGAATAACCGTCTCTGACAGGAGAATCTCAAGCAGACCTGTCGTCATAGTAATGCGCGCCCGCAAATAACAAGCTACACAATTCTCTGGTTGGCTTTAATGGCTGTGTTTACCATTACCCGAGAAATGGATTGTCAGAGCAAAAAGTGTGTGCCTTGAAGGTATAAGGACTACTCCATACTGTCAGAGGAGAGCTTAGCTGCCACTGCGTAATCCAAGAGAGACTTGTCGATGTGACACACAAAAGCCCTCCCACTTTGGCCACAAAGTTTAGGCTTGGATGGGTGCACTGCATTTGTCAGAATAGAAAACCAATTTCAATGGTTGCTTGCTGTCACCTGCTCTTGAACACCTTTATCATGTGTTGCAAAACATGTTTACAGTGGACAATGTTACCAGAATACACAAATATTTTGGGGGAATTGAAAGAATTACCAGGAATATACACTCAGTGAGCACTTTATTAGGTATTTATTAGCCTTATTTTTTGATTTATTGGACTTCTGCTGCTGTAGCCACTTAGAGGTTTGACACGTTGTGTGTTCCGAGACACACTTCTGCATACCACTGTTGTAATGTGTGATTGGCTGATTAAATATTTGCATAAGCAAGCTGGTGTACAGGTCTACCTATTAAATTGCTCACTAAGTGTGTATTTGAGCAGATCTGCTTCTCTAAAGATTTTAGAGAAGATTTTACGCTTTTAGATTCTCAGTTCTGACATAGTTGATATTGGTCTACATGAATGCAGGATATATTGCTTTTTAATTGCTTGATATAGTCTAGTCTGAAATTATGAAATCAATATTGACATATTTATTCGGCATTTGATGGAGCCCCACTGAAGAGCACTGAAAGGTGTTTGTCTCAAAGCTGAATTAGCTCTGGTGAAAAGTGTACAATTAGCTGCAGAAACACAGCTGATCATGACTCATTACAGCGCTGTACATGGCTGTCAAACTAAGTCCCATCTCTTGTCATAAATTCCAACAGTTATAAATTAGTGGAAGCGCTGCTGATGAAATCTGCAGCATGAGTGCTGGCTGACCCAGGCTAGCCCAAGACATCCCTCCATTATTTTTAATGCAAAAAGGATTTTATTTTTCATTATCATTTTTTTAAATCCAGCTTTGGAAAGCCTCTGGGCTAAGTAAATGTGATTGCCTTACAGTACAAAGACTGTGGCAGGCCACCCTTTTAGATGTGGTTTCATAACACAGAGGCACAAAGACAAGTGGATCCGTCATTCTCCGAGCATCACCATTGTTCACTTAATTCATGCTGAAGGATCCAGGTCAGCCCACAAATCCAGCCTCGCAGGTTTGACTCATAACTTTCTTGCAGCCTGGGCTCCAAGTGAAGAAGGACTTTCAAAGAGCCAGAGCAAGCAGTGCCCAGGGTATATTACTCAAAATGTCACCATATACATAATATTTCACTTCAGCTGAGAAAACAAAATAGCAATTACACTTTTGTCTATATGGTTTCATTCATGTATTTATAATTGTATTCCTGAGATGTCAACAATGACTCCTCATCTTAGCATTAGCCTACCATTCTGATCTCTCTTTTTAAATCCCATTCTATTTTTCGATTGTTAGAAGCACCGGGAAGAAAAACGCCGCTGTTTCCGGAACAGACCAATGCAGATGCATTTCTCCATAAAAGAGAACAAGAATGCAGCTTGAGTCAATGTGTTGAATTGGAAGCATTCCTGTGAAGAAGAATTAATCTGCTCGAAACAACCTTTTATTTTCCCTGAGACCAACTTGTCAGCCTTGACTAAAAGCAATTTGTTTTTGGCCTGCTGCTATCTGCCCATGCAGAACTTTGAAAGCAGTGTGCCTTGTTTTTTTGTTTTTTTTGTTTTTTTTTTAAATGCTGTTTTAATCAGATTAGCGTTGGCTAAAATCCCAAACCGGGGCTGAAGTGCAGTGCTTGTGGTTTCTGAACGGCTTATGCTAAGTCTGTACCATGGAAATAATCTACTTTTAAAACCCAGGAAACAAATCAACTGCGCTAAGGACATAAGACGCTGTCATTAGGGAGTGATTAGGATAAACATTTTCATACACTCTGCAGGCTGTTCCTATCCAGGACAGACCATGTAGAGATAGACCATATGTGCACCTCCTCACTATTGTGACAGACAGAGCCACTGCATAAACTCTGCTCCACTCTCAGCACATAGCATTTACAGTACACACTGTAATTATACTCAGGAAGATACACTCGCACGTACGCATGCAGGCACGCACGCACACACACTCACACACAACACACGCACGCCCAGAAACACATCACAAAAGGTTCAGAATTTATCTCTGTTACATGCATCCATTTTCTCTGTACACATTCCCTGGTGACAGAAACAAAGCTTTAATGAGTATGCATAATACTGCATGATCTTCTGCACCAGAAAAAAAGATCTAAGAGAATATGTGCAGTTTATGGCAAGTTTTCCTCTGATTATTAAATGAATTAGATGGTTATTAATGAGCAACATTAATGGTGGTACTTAGAAGAAACAGAGGCTATGCAAAAGATTGATGGATAGGTCATTATAACCTTATTTTCAAAGGAATTGCATGGATGTATTTAAATTCATTCATGATATTATTGAATTCCTCTTTTAGTGTTAAAACTTATGTATTGGAATAAAACTTTGTTTATGAAGAATATGTTTAAAAGAAGTAAAACAGCTCCCACATTCAGGCAGAAAATCATGCCTGCCAAAACAAGACCTTCCCAGGGAGCGTCGAAATGGGGAATTTGCTTCCCATTTGAAAAGAAAGTGAGCTGTTGTCTTTTAAATTGCACAGTGAAAAAGGTATTAACAGTATGGGTTTAAGTCAAAATGAGCCCTGGAATGAGGGAAGTAGGATATTACACAATCAATTACTTAAGGATAGCTGCCATCATTCTAGGGGCAGTCTAAGTACCCTTCCAAGAGTGCATAAAATATAATTTGGGTTTTGCAACACCAATGAGATGTACATGATGTACAGTAAAATGTGTGATCTACATATTCATAACAGATGAATATTAATCCCAGAGCTTCATAGGACACTTTTAAAATTAGCATACTGTCCAGTATGCAATTTTGCCAAAACATTCACAAGGTTTTCTCTCTGCTTCACAGGATAAAATCTGGATGCTTTACATTTTACAACATAATTACTGTAAGGTATATTCCCTGAAGATGCTCCCCCCCCCATACGCCTTTGATTCATTCTGGGGAGCCAGCACAAAGAAAATATTTTAAGGAGCATCAAATGAGGAAGAGGTACCATTTAAAATAACATGATTCATCAGTTTCAGAGTAGCAGTCACAGAAGTGTGTATAAAGTATAGGTGTACATGCACATTTAATGAAGGTATCATGCTATGTTTAAATGTAGTCATTTAATGTATGAATGCTATATATTCATAATTAATCACAAATATACATTACACACACGAATGCGCGCATACCAACACACACACACATGCCCATATACACTACATGTATATTTCTTCGTTTTGCATATGTATATTCATTCAAATTAATTTTAATCAGCATTGAATTTAAATAAAAAATGTACATTTAAATTTAAATACCATGTTAAAATATCTCTCAAATATGGTAAATTCCTAATTCATGTAGGTAAAATGAATATCTTGATTTCAATGATAACTTGTTATTTAGAAATATGTTTGTTATATTTGAATTGTAGATACATACAGAAGGGTATATTCAGTAATTTGGAGAATTGTTACCATGTACCAATACTAGTTTCATTTGTTTTTGCATACTATTCAGTATATTCACTATGTTAGGTGCATGGAATGTATGTAATTCACCTACTCCTTGGTAAAGTTGAAACTTTATGTCATGTTCTTTATACAACCACGAAAATGTCAACTGAGATTTATTGCATTATGTTTGAAATATATTTTTGTTATCTATAAAACACAAACAATGAGCTTAAAATAAACTTCTCTATTTTTCTATGCTTTGTTAAAATCCATGGTCCCCATCTCAGAAACATAGACGCGTCTATATGTTGTGTGAGTATGTGTCTGTGCACATACTGTACAGTATGTGTGTGTACGTGCCTGTGTGTGTGTGTGAATATGAGTATGCACATGAGTATGTGTGTGTGCACATACTGTACAGTATGTGTGTGTACGTGTGTGTGTGTGTGTGAGTATGAGTATGCACATGAGTATGTGTGTGTGCACATACTGTACAGTATGTGTGTGTACATGCGTGTGTGTGTGTGTGAGTATGAGTATGCACATGAGTATGTGTGTGTGCACATACTGTACAGTATGTGTGTCTGCGTGCGTGTGTGTGAGTGTGAGTATGAGTATGTACATGAGTATGCGTGTGTGCACATACTGTACAGTATGTGTGTGTACGTGTGTGAGTATGAGTATGCACATGAGTATGTGTGTGTGCACATACTGTACAGTATGTGTGTGTACGTGCGTGAGTATGAGTATGCACATGAGTATGTGTGTGTGCACATACTGTACAGTATGTATGTGTTTGTGTGTGCGTTAGTGTGTGTGTGTGTTCAGTTTGCAGTAGCTGTACTGCAGTGGGATTGCAGGGACACTAAAGCTAGTTATAGGATGACTCTGCATGGTGCTGAATTATTAAACAAAGCATCAAAGAAGTCGCTGTAGTGATCTGCTTTTTCTCTCCCTGCTCATTACAATGGTTTAAAGATGTAATAGGCCATTGGTGAATTGAATCTTAATGAGACTTCCACTGTGTACCATACTGTCAGTTATTCAAAGCCTTCATGAGCATTAATATCAATAAATAAATACATAGAAAGTTTGACAATGCATGGTACCGGATGACTTCATATTTTGGCAAGTCAATGCAGATATTCTCATTGATTGTTCAATACTTCAACTCTGTATGATAACATTTGATTTTCACAGATTTTGTTTCATTATGTTGAATTAAATGAAGGTTGAATTAATATATAAGTTTACTCCCAGGGATGAGTCAGTGACTATTACAGATATTATTTCATCAGTTTCTCTCAGATAGCATTGGCCACTTCATCTCAATGTCTTCATCGAGCATATTTCCGTTTTACTACCAGAATATCATACCATTCTGCACATGAGAGGAAGACATTTAGATGCGGTATGAAGGTTGGGCGGACTTTGCATCAGACTCAGTGAGGATTCTGGGATAGCAGATTAGCATGAGCTTTATTCCTCTTAACCTACAGAACTCCTGTAAACGGCACTCTGTAATTTCTGCAAATCTACCCCACTCCAATCACAATGAATGGTTCAAGCGTTCAGCATTGCTTCATGTGTCTAATGTATGTATATGATACTATGGGCAGTGTGTAGGGTTAAATGTCAAGGATTTGCCTGTGCATTGGTCTCTCATAGTGCGGTCGGGTATCAGACTTAAAAACAGGGCAGGCTGAAGAGGGCTAGCAGATGAGGGAGAGAGACCTTGGACTGCAGGAATTTGGCATAGCTTCCCTAAGAAAATGCGACACCATGTCTTGTTTATTTTAATGGTCACCATTTAATACGCCCAGACATTATTACTTTGTTTGGCAAGGTAATAATGTAGGTCAATGTATTTAACAGGGAAGCGAGATACATAATTGACATGAGGAACTGTGGACTGGAAATGCCAAAGTGGCTTTCATTAGGTCCAGTTTTCACTGAAGCAACCTAGAATTGACATATTATGCAGATGAATCCAGCTTCAATTGAAAATTCTACAAATTGTATCCTAGACCAAGGAACTGGTCGCATGCACATGTCATTCAGCTGTGTAAGGAGTGGAGCAGTGGTTATCTATTACTGGAATAACAGTAAACCCATAGAGCTATATCTAACACAGCCAATATATGGCATTGACTAATTATTTCTGTTACCTCAACATCGCAATACATTTTTATTTTCAGGGTGTCATAAAATCTCAAGCTTCATCTTCTGAGGTAGTGGTTATTACGTATATATAATTCTTCCTCTTTGATTTTGTTGGTGTCATGATATATGTATATAATAGAGGCACTTCAGTCAATGAACAACCAGTGAAAGAACCATTAGTGGATCTGTAGGTAAAATATACATTGCTGATGATAAGCCAATCAAATCTTGCTATTCAGCAAAAGGTGAGGAAATATGTTTTAAAATGACACAAAAGGCTCAATTAAAATGTAATGCAATGAAAATGCGGCAAAAATAAAATACCTGTTTGTCGAAGAAAACAATGTCTTTGCTGTGCAGTCCGGTAGACAAGAGTCTCTGACAGACTGGCTCCAACAGACTGGCTCCAGGCTTAAGCACACCAAACAGGGCCGAACCGCTAGGGCTGGGGTCTCTCATTTGTACATAAAATGTGTATGAAATGCATAGACAAGTAGGCTTGCATACTGTGTCCTGGTTCGTTTCAGGCAAGAATCAGGCCTGTGATGCATGGCATATCAGTCAATACTATCAGTCAGAAAATGTAAAGTTTCTTGGTTAGGGTCTACATAAGAAAAATCTGCATAAGTATAATGCTATTATTTACATTTCCAATACCTCTCTAAAAAGCCATGGTAGTGTGCTGTAAGTCCTGTGTGAAGCTTGGCACTGGGTGTAGTGGTTTGGCTGCAGACCATCCCCAATCCAAGGGCATGGCATGGTAATGAGCCTGGCTCTTGTGGGGGCCTGACCTGCACTGCCCAAGGTCACCCCTGCACAGGGAGAAAGGGCCTGGCTGCTGAGTGGGACATTGGCCCGACACATGGCTCATTCAGCCTATTGAGTGATGTTCCTCCTGATGATGGAATCAGATTGAGTGACAGCAAAGTAGGATCTGATAAGGTTCTGTTTAAGCAAAATGATTGTTCTGTTGCATACTCTAGGTTACACACAATAAAAACACCTTTGGGTGTTTTATAAAGGATTAAAATCAAACAAAATTATTGGGAACCTTATACATAAAGAACTAATGGGTTGTGTGTGTGTGTGTGTGCAAGTGTGCGTGTGGGAATGCACATGTGTGTGTTATCATTTTCAGGTTTCAGTACCTACAATAGCAATAGTAATGCTTCACCCAGGACTACAGCTGGCAACCTCCGGTTTAATCCGGATTTGTGTACAATATGCCACATTGCTCTCCAACCTTTTTTAACACTGTTCCAGAATTTAACACATACAGCAGGCAGCACAGATTTTTAGCCGAAATTTCAATGTTAAAGATTTCCCTCTTGTGTAATATTTCAAGATACTGTGATATTCTGCTATCAAATACTACTGAGGTACTGGCGGTAGCAGCAAGAGATAATGGATGCAAGGATGGATAAAAAATTGATTAAAGACCCTGAAAATTGCTTCCACTGCTGTCACATTCTGACAGAAAAATATTTAAGTGGGAAAGATTAGAAAATGGTTCATAGAGAAATAGAAGTTTAAAACATCCAGCCTGCACAGTTATTATTTAACAGGGCGATGAGATACTATCCATAATGCACAGTAATTTATTGTTGGCTCGTTGTGAAATCCGTAACATTGGCTCGGTCCGCGCTGCAGTATAGATTTGGACAGAGAGAGCGAACTGTGACTCAGACATCCGCAATTAACTGTGAGTCAAATCACCGAGAATAGGCGATTACGACTGTGAAAAACGCCCGTCATTCAACACGGATTATCACAGCGCTGACTTATTGCTCGTGCAGCAGACCTGGTCGGGGAATAACAGAGAGCAGGTTAGGTGGTGATGGCGTGGGTATGGACGTGGGGCTCGGCCTAGCTCCCGCGTGCCGCGGCCCGCCTGGCCGTGGTGAAAGAAGCGAGAGGCTGCCTGGACCGTTTTTTCGCTTTGGCACTTGTGCTGGGCGGGGTGTGAACCCGGCCCCCAGCGCTCGGGTTCTGTGTCTCCAAATAGGCATGCTCTCCAGCCCAGCCGGTCCATTGAAAGCGGCTCTGCGGAGAGGGCCAGGAGGAGGGCACAAGCAGGGCTTTGTCAGACTGCGGCCCATTACTGGGACAAGTGCCTGGAAGTAAAGCAAACACACACGCGCCCTGCTTCCGACACACCGCACAAAGAGCCAATTGACTCACCAAGTCTCCATTAGTTCTCCTGCCAATTTGTAAACATTACAGGCATTATCTTTGACACCCACAAACCGCAAATGTGTTAACCTACAAAGCAATAGATGCTAAAGGAATGGGTTTAAAGCTGAAGTGAGGAATTGCACTGAAAGCGTCAAACAATTTCTCTGTCTTCCCAAGCTAAAATTACACACACATGCACACACACGCATACACGTACACACGCATGCATGCACACACACACAAATAAACATTTTGTAATGGCATCATAATGGCTTTGTAAGTCAAAGCTGTTTCGCACCAGTTTAATGGATTCTTTTTTTCCTTGAGAAAGATTATACGTTGCCAACTTGGCAACAGACCTAAAATGGATATATTTTTTAATTCATCAGTTTTTTCAAAAGGAAAAAAAAAGTAATACAGCATTTATTTACATGTGCTACCATAAAAGCCCAATTTCAGAATCGGATGACACTCACTGACAGTTATTGTTCATTGTTCTTTACAATCTGTTTGGCGAACGCAGCGGAATGCTATTTTATTTTCTGTGACATGCTTATATGTAACCACATACTTTTTTATACACACTGCCCACAAAGGGAACAGTTTTTGTCTTTAGTGTCATAGTGGAGATATTTTATTTTGCGATCCCATGGTAAAAGGAGGGATTGTGGTGTTGGAGTACGCAGAAAGAGAGATGATGTTGTGGTGAAAGCCTACTCTCACCCGTGTGCTTGATAATGGCCCGATACTCCCCCCACTCTCTTCTATATCTCCACGCAGCCCATTTGCATCTAATTAGCACTGCCCATAAAGATTTGATGTCCCTAATAGAATGAAAAATGTACTCACCAAGTTTGGTAAAAGAGCAATTAATGAAAATGTGGGGGAAATCGACCCTGCTGAATTATAGCTTTGCACTGTGGGGTCTCTGCCTATACATTCTCACTGTAAACTTCCGTTTGACCCACATTGCTGTGCTCTCTCTCTCTCTCTCTCTCTCTCTCTCTCTAATTCCAATGGGTTTTTATGCTAATTTATATGTTTCTGGTTTCACCCATAGGCGTTGTGAAGCACTGGGTGTGAAGTGCTACAGAGGGTACAGGCAAAGCAGGCCTGACTGGCTGTTAATATCGGCTCTGTCTGCCCATTACCCAATGAAGAGTCCTCCCAAACCAATGGGAGAGTAGGTGCCCAGGAGAGCTCTGTGGGTGGGTGGGGTCACTGCCAGCCAATTCCATATAAGTTTAGCATTCCAGCCCTCTGGTTGGCAGTGCCCTTCCTCATTTGCGTTATTGTAACCTCTGATTTGTCTTACTCAAAAAAGGGATGAAAATATAAAATATTTTTATTTTGAAATAAATATGATGATTGCTACTAATTACGGCTAGTGTTTATGTTATATTAAGCTTAGAAAAATGTTAAAGTGCATTCTTTTGACAACAATTCCTTCAAATAAAATGATGACAAGTATAATGCTCTCTCTGATTTGACTGTTTCTCAGCAGCTGGTAAAATACATCTGTAACTAATGAGAACAGAAGAGGAATAAAACCCCAAGACATTATATTTCACAATAAATATATAATGCGCATTTGCATGACTGACTGCCTCACTCACTGCCTGTGTGTTTTTGTGTATGTCTGTGTGGCTGTGTGGCATTTATGTTTGTTCATGTATATCCATGCCATTACATTTGTGTGTGTGTGTGAATGGGGGAGTGCTCTACCTAAGTTCTGAGATTGCATAAACACTTTAAATTAAAGAAGGGTATGGAGCTCTTGAATGCAAAGAATTGCACTGCAATCGAGTCCTTTGTTCTCCTGCATTGCCAGCCTTTAAAATGAAAGCTCTAATCTGCCTTATAGAGGATCATTAAATTGTGCATTTTACACTTCAACAACTGCATTTTGATTATCTACCGCAATGGAAAGCAAGCAGCCCTGTTTCTGCCGACTTAATTACTTACTGTAGAATCCCCCATTATTGTCGAAAATAGTGTGCCAGGGTCAAACGCATTATTAGAATGAGAATTAGACACTGAGCGAAGAACAAATACAGCAGAATCCGGGCTCCAGTTAGAGCACAGTATCTCCTGGGCAAGGCAATGATACTGTTCAACTGTAATGTGCTAAAGACAAAGAGTTTCACAAACCAACCATGAAAATGAAAAAAGGGATGTAATAGAAGTAGAAGGCAGGAAAGAATGATTGGACTAGCTTTGGGCCAGACAGCTGGTGATGGGTCATTAGCCGGATAGATAATTATCCAGGTTCACCAGTCTAATGCTTGAGCACTCCACCATATGCTAAACAGCCAATGGTCCCTTGGTCATGGGCTCCATATATTAATATCAAACAAATTAATCTGATCCATGTTGTGTGTGCATGCTTGTGTGTGAATAAAATGGAATTTTATATTGGTTTATCATTCTTGAAATAAATAACATTGTTTTATTCAAAGAATTTTGCGTTTTTGTGACTAAGTGATATGAAGACATCAGAAGGCAGCGAAGGCCTGTTGCTCTACTTTCGTGCTTGGTAGGAATCATGCTTTTAACACAAGTTCATAATTAGTCGCGTGCATAACCCAGAGTGATTAGCATGGGCATGAGGTTGTTAACACAACATCTCTCTTTCCCCTGGAGAATATCCACTTAATTAAAAAGCACATTGTTCATTTTTCTGCATCTGCATGTCTCGCTGCCTAACCAAAATAGGTTGCAGCATTCATAATATTATGAGCTTGAAATATATAAACACTGCCTGGAAATTTGCACAATATTTTTATTTTATTTATATATTTTTGATTTTATTTAGTGCTTGTGTGCATGCATGAGAGTGAGAGAAAGAGAGAGAGAGGGAGAGAGAGAGAAAGAGAAAGAGAAAGAGAAAGAGAAAGAGAAAGAGAAAGAAATCTCATGACATGAAATCCCTCAAACCCAGCCGAAAACATTTTGCTGCCAGCCATACCGTCAATATATTGCAAGAAACCTAAAACAAAAATTAGAAAATACTCCACCAACTGCATTTTATAGCTCTCTCAGCATTCTTGGCTCATGTTCACATTTTTATGATTTTTTTCTGCCGTGTTACTAAGGTTATCACATCATCTATGATTGCCATTTTTACTAGGAAACTTGTAAAGAATTATATGACAGTTCTGAAATTTGAAGTGGTGATACGCTAGAGGAAAACATCAAAAATGAAACGCCTAACATTTAATGGTTATTGGTAAAAACTGGCAGGCATTTACAAATAATGCAACTTAATGGCGCAATACAATATTAGCAGTATTTATAAACTGGAATAACTGTTTTCTTTTTGATTGTTGCCTTTGCAGAATATGTCCAATGAGACCATAAAATTCAGCACTAATTCTTTCTCCAGCACTTGTCTTGTAATTTATATTTGATGAAATAACATGTTATATGTTACTTCCGTATTGAGCGCTTGCAGAAAAGATACAAACGACGCACAGATTCACGTCTTTCAACACTCATAGTGATTGAGGCCTCTTCAGAATACAAGCTGAATGAAGACAGGAGAATAATATTAGACTAAATGAGACATTAAACACTGAAATTAACTTAAATGTGGTTCTGTGGGTGTGGTTCCCTGTCCAAGGCTTATAACTGAGGCTGCCACTTCCCCCCCCAAGAGTGACTGGCACTCTGAATCTATTAAAGAGGTCAGAATTTTATCAGCACTGACTATCGATCTACCACTCCTCTAGGCCCACAAAATAATGCATTGTAATGAGCTGAGATTCTCTATTGAACAACAGAGCTGCAAGCTTGCTTAATAGGATCCAGCAATATTGGCTATGATTGCCCACTTCATTCCAGGACACACGCACAAACAAACCGGCACTTTCAGCACGGCGAGGCTGCATTCGTTGTCTCTTGTTTGACAGCCCCAGGATAATGTTTTTTTTTTTGAAGAGCAATTCATTTACTGCAGGGCATGTTGTATGTGTACTGTCTGTAAACATTTTACATCAACTATTCGCCAGCAAACAGTAAAAACGATATGTCCTGCTATTTCTATAAATTAAAAGAATATTGTTTATTCTTTAGTCATTCTTTCGTCTTATTCTTGAAATGGTTTGGTATCAAAACAGTATTTACAAATAAGAAATGTATTCCTTTGTATTTATAACTTCTTATATCATACAGTGCATTTCCTCTATACAGTAAGTGTGTTTCCCATGTAGCACATGTGCTACCCCGTGATTCAGTGATGTAGCCAGTGTCCAGAATTCAATCAGGACTGCTGACTGCTGACATTATCCGAGCTTTCTGGACAGCAGCACACAATTGGCCACAACACTGCCTGGTGGGGCAGGCCATAATGCCTGGATGTTCCCCACCTCGTCTTTATAGAGGTGGGCCACATACCCTGACACACCCCTGGGAGGACAGAAGAGCTGGAAACAGGGAGATACGGAAAATGTTGGTTTCCACCAGCTTTTACTGTTCGCAACAGAAGCTGGAGAGAGAGAAAGAGATCGCACACGGCCGCAAACAGAAAAAAAACCATTCACCCTCACAGGATTCTGGCTAAAATAATGAACGAAAATAACAAATAAAATATCCCAACTCACGTAGCTTCTCAGCTGGCTTGCAACTCGTGCAGCTTTTTAGCTTTTTGGCTCTCGCTGAAGATTCCGGTTCTCAGCCGCCTACTGTGGACAGAAGCACATTTTAAAGTCCCGGACTGATTCAAAATGCTGCCCAGGCGTGTGCACGGTCCGGATTGTCCTGAATCCTTCCTGCAAACTGAGTGCCGCTGTCACAAGGTGATTCTGGTCACGCCGGCGTCTATGGTTCACCTGCACCAGCTGCTGGAGCAGCCCTCTAGTGCAATGACTGTCTGGCTGAAAAGAAAATATCCAGTGAGCAGCAGTTTGTGGGCAAAAATGCATTGTTAGTGAGAGAGGTCAGAGGAGAATGGTTAGACTGGTCGAAGCTTACAGAAATGTGACAATAACGCAAATAACCACACATGACAACAGTGGTATGCAGAAGAGCGTAAGTGGAAAATAAGTCTAATAAATACATAATAATTATATATTTTGACACACAAAGCATATTTATCAAAAATAACTAGATTAATCTTATCAGATCCTTGTTTTATTAATAAAAAAATATATATGATAATATTATCAAATTTAAACTCGATTTTAAATATTAATTGTAAATATGACTGTGTTATGGTAACATGGTTGGTCCTGCAGATAAAGATGAGAAATGGTATGGTAATCATCGGACCTTGTGAAAGATCAATCATTAGCCAAACTACCATGTACTATAGACTGCAGGGAAGACTCAGCTAGAATCACTGCCGTAAGAGGAAGTGAGGAGTACACTGCCAAATGAAAGCTTACCAAGCGGGGAAGCCCTGTGTCCATGTAGGGTCAGCTCTGCAGGGTTCCCAGTCACAGCCAGCATTATAGACTGTGACCATATTCTAATGAATGTCCCTCAGTCATCGTGACCACAGATAACTCAATCTGCTGGGCACGGTTCTTATGTCTGCCCGCATAAATACTGCCAAAGGTTACTGTGAGAGAAAGCAAAGTGAAACATTTATGAGTATACATTTTTAAGAAGGGATTAAAAATGTAAGCATTGGTAAAGCAGAATGCAGCTGTTTACTCGAACATTCAGTCAAAGCTTCTGTATGGAACTGCTACACTGCTCCACAGTCTTAAATTACAATAATTGTAATGTTCAACCCTTCCAACACTGACCAATACGACCGTGGACCAAGACGTGAGTTCTTCTACAGTGTCTATCTTCTGTATGTACATACACTCTGACATCCTACATGTAAAAACAAATTCAATGAAAGGATTCATTGAGTGCCTGCATTCCTTTGGTACACAGTTCATATATATAATAACATATCACATATAATATAATAGATAGCCAAGCCTGTTTAACTTAAGCCTGTTTGACCATTAAAAAATAGCATACTAGATATGCAATGACTGCATTGATTGATCCCTGACATAAGAAAATCCAAGTGGTCTTAATAAAATATCGGAACAGATATATTTCATTCATTTTCTGCTATTCAGTATATGCTTTTATTGTGTCCTATGATAAGGTGCACAAATGTTTTTTTCCCCATCTTTTGATTTATAGCTTTTCAGCTAGGATTTCAATTTGCCTTGATGATGATTTCCTGGACGCATTCAATCATCTTAAATCTGACCTTTGTAACCTGATTCTCTTACTCTTTTATTCCCCATCTGGAGATATGCTTTATTATTTTATATTACTCATCCTGACCATAGAATATCGCAGCTGCCATTCTCTGTATAGACCGCATGAGTCCTTTGACTCTACTTGGTGATGAAATAAAAATCATATTCAAATAGTCAGTTAATATCTACGACCCTGCATTACAATACTTCTTGTTTTCTAAAGTGCAGTATGTCTCTGTGTGTTGGCATTCCCCCACCACACACACACACACACACACACACACCTGAATTGATTATTCCTAATTTTCCTGTGCTGCAAAGTCAAATTAAAATATTTAAAATGGGATATTTAAAAAGTGTTCTCTATGATAGCTCAAATTGTTGAAATTAAATAAAGAACTTTGATGCCTAAAAACTTATATTTAAATAAAACCTGAAAATGAAAATTACTTAATCAAATCCAACTGTGTTCAATTAAATGATTTCAGAATACATATCACCGACTCTTAACTGAAACAGCAGATCAGAAGAAAAAACCTGGAGAAGATTATGAAAAGATTAGCAAAGCTCTGAACCTTTATAGGAGCATATAGAAATATGGCACAACATTACATTATACAACATTGCTCTTATCCAGAGCAACGTACAGTTGATTAGACTAAGCAGGAGACAATCCTCCCCTGGAGCAATGCAGGGTTAAGGGACTTGCTCAAGGGCCCAACAGCTGTGCGGATCTTATTGTGGCTATACCGGGATTAGAACCATCGACCTTGCATATCCCAGTCATTTACCTTAACCACTACGCTACAGGTCGCCCAATACACAACCCAGACACTACTGAGATCAGGCTGTACGACCAAACTGAGCATCTGGACAAGAAATGTCCGGAGAAGTGACCAAGAGGCCAGTTTCTTGGAGATAATTGCAATGGACTATTTCTGCCACAAACCAAACCACAAACCAAACACAGCCCAGCACCAAGCCAGCACCATTCCTGCCATCAAGCAAAGTAGCATAATGGCAGCATAATGCTATGGAGTTATTAGTCACACAGGTTCATGGATTGGCATTACCTAACCTAGTTGTTAAATAAATACATGAATTAACATTAACTTTTCACTTGTTAATGCATTTGTTAACATCTAACTAGCATATTTGTTACATTATATTTATACATGAGCAAACCATAGGATGAACTTATAATTAGTTAACATGAATGACTAATGTACAAATAAATAAACAGAGCTGTACAGATTAAGTTCTCAGTAGTAGTTAGTTAACAACTATATTAGTTCATGCCAATGAATGGATCCTTATTGTAAAGTGTTACTGAGTTATTAGCAAGAGGGGATGGAAAGCTTGTTGTCATCAAGGGCAGGATGGAGGGAGCCAAACAAAGGGAAGTTCTTGAGAAGATCCTGCTTCAGTCTGCAAGAGAGCTGCATTTAGGGTGGATATTTGTCTTCCAATAGGGCAATGTCCCATAGCACAAGGCAACAACAAACAAATAGCATGAAAATGCAAATGAATGGTTTAAAAACAAGATGGTCATGTATTCTGAAATGTTCCCATCAAAGCCAGGACTCATGCAGACATATCAAAGAAAAAAGCGGCAAAGCTGTAATTTCTTCTAAAGGCCTGTTTATAATCTTGACAGTGGTAGGTGTATTAAAATATTTGTTTGCAACATAAATGTGCAGAATTTTAAGTTTTGGTGAAGGGAAACATATTTAAATCTATTATAATTTTAAAGTGATGTGTACAAGTTCAAGGGAGGAGAATACTTTCTGAAGGCACTACTAATACAAACAATGTTTACTAAAACAGTTTGGCAAGTTCAAAATTAATTCTCCAAATTGTGCTTGTGAAAAAAAATTGAATCCAAGGAGCCTCTGCCTCCTTGCATTTATCCCATACTCCACAGTTCGGCTTCCTTTTCTGGTTTCCGTAGCTGCAACCGATTTGCTTCCAAACCCCTGCTCTATGTTAACATCTTCTTTATCATCAGTTCATGAGGATATCATGATTTATTCACGCATGTGCCCTCCACCCAAACTTATCTCCATGTCCATTCACCAAAGGACAAACAGTAAACTTGTTAGCAAATGATTAGCCAACAGTTATCAAACAGCTTCTGAATCAGCCCATGTTATTGATATAGAAAAGCACGAGCGAGGTAGAGGCTTGGAACAGGGCTCACTGGTTTGGGTGGGGGGTGGGAATGCTGGCTGGAGCAAGAGATCATTCTGAAAATTGCCAGATGCAGCTCCCGCTATCAGGATAAAACCGGTTCTGACCAGAGATGTTCAAGTCAATGTGGATTTTTGTCAAGCCAGCCTTGCCTGTGAATGTGTTCGCTGAACAGGATAGCATAGGATACCGTCAATGCAAAACTGTCCCACCACCTCACACTTAACTTAATAATTCATCTCTTCCTGCACCCTCTGGAGGTCTGTGAACACTGCTACCTTTTTAATGGGTTCTGTGATTACCTGCTTCAAGGTTTTTTTTGCATTTAACGGGAGACACTGGGCTGAAATCAATGAGTTCAGGAGGTGTAGCGCCATCTTTGTTGTTTTTTTCTGTGCTGCTGAGAGGAATCTGGAGGTTTCTGTAAGACTTTCAGGCAGCCCCGCTGTAAAGCAAGCCCCTCCTCCTGCTCCTTTCCAGCTCGCACAGGCCCTGACGATGCTGCTGCCGATTTCTGCGGGACAAATTACCGCCAAAATCTGGCAATAACAACGGCATACAGAAAACATTCTGCTCCAATTTTAATCTGAAAGAATTTTTATCAAACCAGATGAGCACAAAAGGGACTTCTGAAATGATTCTCTGTGAATCACTCTCACCCAAAGGAACATGGCCATTACCAAGGCAATGGAGCATTCATGGAGGGAGACTAGCTTGAATATACCTACATATATACTGTACAGTGAGCTCCATATGTCTTGGGACAAAGACATATTTTTTATTTATTTGGCTCCAGAATGTATGGCGCTCACTGTCTATATCACTATAAGAGGTCAGTTTAGCAGTAGATTAAGATATTTATCTTATCTTGTGTTATTTTCAAATTAACCTCTCAATAGTAAAGAAAAAAGGGCTAGCAGTATCTGATTAAGCGATATAAAATACCATATATTCCATCTTCTCTTAAGTCTCCCAAGAATAAAGATCAAGAAAAAAAAATACATTCTTCAAGTATATTCTGACTGGAATACAATAATTATTACGCACAAAAAAATCCCTTTTGTGATGAATTGCTGTACTGTATATGAAAGAGCAGTTTCTTATGAGTCCTGCGAATGATTCAGCATATGTGATGGCGTCTGGAAGCACATCTTCTGCCTCCAGGCATGAGGGCTAAAAGTTTGATCTCTCAGGAGCCCTCCTCAGTGACAATGGGCTGGAGTGAACCATCGAATGAAGAGGTCAGCCAGGACCCAGGCCTTCACTGCATTTATACATTTATACTCCACTTCTGGGCTAAAATAAATGAACAGATGACTAATTATGCTAATTAATCTGCATAAACAGGTACGGCATAAAAAGGGGTGTGCGAGAATAATTGTAAGACCTATACATAATTATTCTTCTGCAGACAGATGTGCACATACGCATCCACACCAACATGTCTCTGTATCTGTGTGGTGTGTGTGTGTGGTGTGTGTGTGTGTGTGTGTAATGGCGTGTGCACACGTGCATGTGTGCGCGTGTATGAACACATGCAGTTGCTTCATCGTTTCGTTATTGTTCTTTCACAGAAGGACAAAATGGACGCCGCAATGGCCATGGTAAATGAAACCTTAATCAATATGCAGAATGTGGGAGGTATACTTGCAGCACACCCATACAACAGCCTCTCACCCGTGACCTGTATGGTGCCTGCCCACCATGTTTCCCTCTCCTCTCTGCAGTTCTGGGAGGCAGCAGGTGCCCCCGATGTGGGCTGCTAACACATCTGCTGAGTCCACACACGAGCCCAACGCATTTAATGACCTCGTGTGGAACTCAACACAGGGAGCTATTTAAATAGCATCTGTGTGAGACTCCTAAAGTCACTGCTTTGTCTGAGTTTTCATTTCAAGTGTTCTTTGTTACCAAGGCAATGGGATATTTTCTTTTTCAAGAAGACTCTTCTTGACACTGGATGCAATAAATATTTGCCATGAACCTGGACTTGAAAATAAAGTGTTACTTTCTTTCTTTTAATAACAAACATAGTTTTGCTGTTATTTATTTTTTATGTTTTGTGATCACAGAACTCCGTGAACTGTTCAGTGATGTCAAAGGTAATATAAGTAATAAAGGTAAATAAAGATATTAAATATTGAATTATTCCACTAATTACAGCTCAAGTGTTGAATCCAAGGGTAATTTGCTTCAACTTTGACTGAAAGAGAATTGTTAGGAAGTTAAAGTTTGTTCATGGTTCTGTCCGTGTCTAAAAATATGACTTATGATAGAACCAGTAATAGATATATTTGAAATCAAACACACTCTCTGAGTCTTGTCAGAAGTTAATTTGCGATCTTCTGGACCAACTCACCATATTGTTATATGATTCTCACCGCAAGCATTTAATTTTCAAGATCAAACCAACAACAAGATGGCTCTCCTGCTGTGAGTTGTTTCTACTAATTATGATGGTGAAATTGTGATGTGAAATCATCTCACACTGCTGTTTGTCAGCAATACTTGTACTGAAGGTTTCAGTTGTTAAAAACAACATTTTGGGTTTGCGAATAGACTGTATCTTGTACAGAGTCCTTAGCTAAAATAACTCATTGAACTTGTTTTCCACCTCCATTTTTCATCTACTGGGTGTGTCATCCTTTGAACAGTGTTTGTTCAGTCAGCCCTTATGCTCTCCCTGCAGAGATGTTTTTTGGGTGGGAAAGATTTCAGTCAGCATAGAAGGCCATTTCACTGATTGATGCAAGATGCCAAAAAATTTTAATCCTTGACCTTGTCTAAATGAAAAGGTGGCCACAGACAATTTATGACTGCAATTATTTTATTATTTTCATCTACTGTATGCACCTCTAGCTTCGCCCTTAATCGCTGGGGTAAGAATTTGAAGCCATTGCAGTTCAGTCCACTCTGTTGCCCATGCCGCCCTGCTGCTTGTCACAAGCAGGGACTACATACTGCGGTTAGCCTGGCTGTTTAGCAGAGCCACCACACACAGGCAGGTAAGCTGGCAACAGCTAACGAACAGACACTGTGTGACAGCACTGCCCAGGCAGGACACTTTCCATTGCATCGTTAACGGCCCCACTGTAACGTCACACCATCAAGTCCCTGCTTTGCGGGTGAATGCTTGTTTCACCACCAGCTCTCGTGTAAGAATGTTGAGCCTGCCCTTGCTTTCAGTTTGTACTGTAAATGCTAAACATTTGCAATTTTATTTGTGCGCTTGATTTGTGTTCTTATAAATTGTTCTCTGCCTCCAGCACATGCAACCCTTCCTCACAAGCAGCCCGAACACCTGAAACGTATTTTCAAAGTGTGCTATCAGCAGTGAGAGGGCAACGCTCGGAGTGGTTCTGTGGGTAATGTTACAGTGCGTTGCATCATCTGCATTGTCTTTCACAGGTGGTTTGCCGTGTCGGGGTGTACATGCATTCAGAGGGCCATGCCCCAGAAATGCTTTAAAGGGGTCAAAGATGCAAGGATGAAGGACAGGGATAACTGTCAAACACTGCTCTTATTTCGAAATCAAATCACAAAGAAGTTTGAACTGCATACCCCCTGAAATTCCCCATAAAAGCCTCTATTGACTGATGCAACTGCCATAATCCCCTCAGCAGCAGGTAGGAAAGAGATACAGTGAATTGGTTTCACATTGTGGGTGGAGGAGCTTGTACCTGGTTTGAGTTTGTTTTGTTTAAATATGTCTGTGCTTCAAATCATCTCTAGATGTCATTGACATGTATAGCTAATCCAAGTCAGCACATATTCAATGCAACTATTAAAAGAGCTTGTGAAAATAATCTGATTCTAAACCCCCGATTTCCAACATACATGGAAAATATTGACTCTACATCATTTTTCAGTTTCACTTGAACTGGGATAAATATCTCTGTGTAATTGAAATGAATGTAAGACACTGCATTGATCTCCCCATACCTTGCTTAAGCATGCTAATTATGGCACTACATTAACACAATTAAATGATTGATATTTGAGTGATGGATGTTTTAGCTGATGATATAACAGCTGTTGATCATTAATCTCGGCAAGTGCGTTTCCAGAAAAATCACATTTACCAGCTTATACTTTATCTACAGTTCTCAAAAACATGTAAAACAGTTGCAGAAGAAATATAATGCATTTGTTTTGGGGTAGCCCAGAAATATATCATAAATTTGATTTTTCTTTTCATGATAACACCTTTTGTTTTTAGTGTAATTACCAATAAGCAAACAATTGCAGTAATGCCACCTTTTACCTGTGGATTTTTTAGCATCTGCTAAAAAATAGCATCTGCCCATGTTAGCATCTGCATGCCAGCACCATTTTTACTTGTCTGTGCCAGACCAAAATTCCCATATAGTACGACTGACTGTTAAATCATTGCACCATAATTCTGCTCTCTCTGGGGCCATGAAACTATGGAAAGATCAATGATCCAGAAGCACAGAGTGGACTGGTTTTGAGGCAGCTTCATGGGGAAATCCTCTGCGATCTCTGGATGTTGGGGGATTTCTCCATGAGAATGTCACTGCATGAAGGGCATTGAACACATGCCCATGGAGTCTCCAGTAGGGTTGTAGGTGGGTATGGCATGATTCTTCACTGAAATATCATGCTATATTTTACAAAAATTAATGAATACGTGATAAATATATATTGTGTCATAAACAGTGAGCTTCAGTGGGTACAATAACATTTGGGATAAAGACATATTTTTTTCTTGATTTGGTCCTCTACCCCACAATTTTAGATTCATGATCAAACAATTTGTGTGGATAAAGTGCACATTCTAAGCTATTATGGTTATGTTTATACATTTTGGCTCCACCATGTAATATACATGTCACTCACCATAATGTTTAGGACACATGGCTTCATACTATAGGTTTTTCTGATTAATCAGGTATGTTCAGTTCCTGATTGCAGGTATACAAGAGCTTTCAGTATCTAGTCTTGATTCAAGGCTTTTGGTTGCCTTTGGAGTCTGTTATTGGCGTTTGTCCACATGAGGACTAGTGTTGTGCCAATTAAAGTTGAATAAGCCAAACAGACATAGGTCAAACTTTAGGCATTTTGATAATTGTAAGTGATAAAGTATGAACGACCTCATAATTCAGTTGCTCTGGGATTTATATAAATTGATTGGTCATGTGTTCATTGCCACCAGCAGTAGATGTTTAATGGTTTTAATAGCGCCTGTCAGCAACACACTGTCACCAGTGTCTATCACACCACCCACAATCTTCAATTACTGAGACACAACTGTGGCCTCCAATTCTCAGATCGTAGTGAACAGTGTATCTGAGGTGCAAAAATATGTTCTAAAAGCCTGGGTATGACGCAGCCGTGGAACAGGGCAGAAACGGTCCCAGATGTATGCCAGAAGAAAGTCCAAGGACACTTAGAAGCATGAATGTGCACCCAGCCATAATAAAAAAGGCAGTTATGACAAAAGATGGCTGATAAGTGAAAGAGTTGTCATCCTCGCATTCTCCGCTGTGCTCCCGTCAAACACAAACCACACCCCTTTTCGCTCACTTTCCGGAGTGTTCCACTCCAGCCGTTTGAGTTGTTTACATTGACCAGGGACACTGACATTAGGCAGCTTCAGCTGACACGCTAAAAGCACAAAATTTGGTCGATGCAGCAGGGAAAAGGGGGTCGAGTTTGTTTGATTTCACGTTCTAATGGTGACCCCCCTCTGCCGCACCCCCATCCCCCCCAAGCGCCCGCCAATCACCGTACCTCACGCCGGTCCTCACCTGCGAGAGAGAGTGAGGAGGGGAAAGCAGGCAGCTTTGTGGTCAGGAGCAGCACATCTCTACTGATGCATCGCTGATATCTTCAGGCAGGGCAGCGTGTGCCCCGCGGCAGAGCAGGAGAAGGCACGGAGAGGAGGGGGAGAAACGCCAGGCCGGGAAAGATTTCCCAGCCTGATTTGACTGGAGCAGGGAGCCCATTAAAACTGTAATGAGGAATGAGATCAGGCAGATATATTTAGAATCCATAAGAGCCACTGCACACTGCCATGGCTCAGTTTTTTGTCACAGCTGCAGATATGTGCATTGGGGATGAAAGCCGTGGAGATATGTGTTAGAAGCTAAAGATAATGCAATCGCCATGCGATTAATCACGGGCCAGAAATATTCAGTATTTCTCCTTTCTATTTTTCCAGTTTCCAGGAAAGTAGCATTTTCTCAAAGGAGAAGGGTGCCTGTTTTTTATACCAGGATCTGCGGCCCTACTCTACAGCAGTGTTGGACATAGCGTAGCGTAGCACGAGCGTGCTAAGATGGCAGCGCCTCAGTAACGGCCTCTCAAAGAAGAGTGCGCAGTGTGTGTATGGTGTGTGGACGCTCAGTGAACAGCACACAGTGTGTGTGTACAGTGTGTGGACTCTCAGTGAACAGCACACAGTGTGTGTACGGTGTGTGGAATCTCAGTGAACAGCACACAGTGTGTGTACAGTGTGTGGACTCTCAGTGAACAGCACTCAGTGTGTGTACGGTGTGTGGACTCTCAGTGAACAGCACACGGTGTGTGCACGGTGTGTGGAGTCTGCTCTGTGGAAAAGCGTGCAGAGCTGCTGCTCCTGTCTGAAGCCTTCTCCCGCTCATGCATCTCCTCTCCTTCAGCGAGGCTTCTCCCCCCTGCTCCCGCGTCTCCTCTCCTTCAGCAAGGCTTCTCCCCCCCTGCTCCCGCATCTCCTCTCCTTCAGCGAGGCTTCTCCCCCCCTGCTCCCGCGTCTCCTCTCCTTCAGCGAGGCTTCTCCCAGTCATAATCTATAAAACATCAGCCCTGTGAAGCTTTCTCTGCTACATAAGCTGCCTCAAAGCACTTGAGCAAACCAATCCAGAGCGCACGTCTGTGGCGAATGGGCACGCCAGAGAGGTTAGCATCCGTTTTTGTTCCTGTCGATTTGCCACTAGACAGTAATTTGTATTTGATGGTTATTCTCTACCTGCGTGTTTCGTTTAACGCCCCACTTCCTTTGCGTCTGTGGTTGAATTCGCCCAGCGGTGTCTCTTGATTACTTTGGTGTGATTTCTCCCCCAACCCCCTCCCCCCTATGATATGGTTATACTCTGTGTTTTTAGGTAGCTATTTTTCCCCCCTGGGGGGTGATCCCATCCATACACTTTGTACAGGTAAATAAATAGATACATCCATTTCCTTATCATGGTATTCTGCTGTGGGGCAAGCACTGAACAAGCTGGGGTGTGCCAGAGCTGGGGATTGTCATCTGCTCCTGGGGTAAACAGCAACAGTCAAAATGGAGGAAATCATTCTCCGTACGTCCCACTACAAGCAAGCAAAAACAGGAAATCACCACAGTTAGAAACACAAAGTAGGGTGTTCAGAGAAAATGCTTCACCTGGATGGATAGAATGTGATTGGTGATCATTACCTTGTTAGCTGCTTCAGGATTATTTCCTCCTGAAAGAATAGTTTGACTGTTTCCACTGAAAATGAGAGAGAGGAGTGATTCGGGGAGTGTACGAGAGGGAGGCTGCTGGTCTGTCAGCAGAGCCAGGAGAGACTGCAGTGCGGACACAGTGCTGAAACCAGCCGAGCTTGCACATCAAGGCCTGAACTGCTGGGAGTTTGACTGTGGTCACGTGATCTTAAAGGTGCCATGACTGTTTTTATTCAGGTTTTTATACTGACCTACAATGCTTTGCACATAACTAAATATTGTGCCTCAAAGCTGTAGTCTCTCTGCCACTGTGTTCCTGCTGCCCTGCATAAGTTTATCCAGGAGGCCAATAACAAAATACAGGTTTACTTCAAATCCAGGCGAATCCAAGAGAAAATGGGTGCCTCTATCCATATTATTAATCCATGTAAAATAATCACTTAACATGCTATATAATCAACGCATTTCACACCAATTATTTTGAGTTTCTCTTGAAAAAAATACGTACTGTAGAAATACTTTCTACTTAACACCATATGCACAAATGAACATGCGAATGCAAAAATCGGGCCTGCAACCCCATTAATATACTTAAAAACAAATGCAATTTACTCCACTGTTTATTTTTTATAACTCTTTCATTTCAACTTCATTTCAAATCCGTGGGATGTGTTATGAGTGATCATCGTGAGATTGTAATTTTTATCATTACTATCTCTAACATGGTACTTGTGATAGAAAAACTAAGAGATTAGTGAAAAATAGGCCAGAGCATGACCATGAAACACAGACGTGACAGGAGGGGCCTGAACGTGTCTGTTTGAGAAGGAGCTGGGGAGAGACATAGTATATCATCAAAAACGCATTCATACAAATGCATATATTGAAATGCATCAGTTATGCAGCAAATTCATTTGCACATCACCCCACAACATTTCTATAGAGCCTGGCTAAATGAATATTGAACCTGTCATGTGAGGATTTGTTTTGTATTCCAGCTTCTGTTTACATGCGTTAGTCCTCAGGTACGTGTTGCCCAGTGTGTATTGTTCAGCAAACATATGTACGTGTGTATGACTGGCTGTCATCCGGTGTGGGAGATGATCAAACCACAGTGACATCCAGGTGACTTTTCAGTATTTTGGTACTGAAGATGCCAGAAGTGATCATTTGCCTGAGGGTGCACTGTGTAATTCTATCAACGGAAGCCATGTTGAGATTACTCATTCTCATTTTAATGCAGCTATATCAAGCAGAATAACTTTAAACTATATGCATAAAATATCTAGACTCTGAACATTGTGTACAGAGACAATAATTAAATGCTGAAAAAATGTCAAAGATTGCATCCACATTTGCCTAGCTATAACTGTTGTCATATATCCTAATATTTAGTTTACTACAATGAGACCAAAGTCTACTAAATTCACCTGCCTATCCTTTTTAGATTGAACCTCATTATCATGAAGCATAATGAGTTGAATGGAAATTATAAGGGAAACTATAGGAGTCATGTAATGGTAACTGAAATGACCAACTTTAATTGGTGCCAACTATCAGCCAAATTTAAATTTGAATTGAATTTGGATTTTAAATGCAACGTGAATCACACATTGTTTGTGTAGTGTACTGTCTAAGTACTGGACACAAATATGTTGTTTCATCATTATATCTGGCCTTCATTTTCATTGCCCAATGAAAATATGTAAAGAAACATCTATTTTCCATTAAAAATCTCCCAAAACATACACTAGAGTAATGCAGTCCTGTACACTACAATTCTATTTGATAGACTGGTTGTGTGTTTAACCTGGTCACACATCTCTGAATATAATAATACACCTATGTATTTTATACAAGAATAAAAAATGAAAAATGCTAATTTCATAATCATTATTTGGATGCCTTGTAAATCAAGGTTATCTTTTCTGACAGCGAATACATAGAAGTACTTGATTTCCAATTCACAATGTTCTATATCCAGTTAATATAGCAATACACTTATAGTGACAGTCGACAGCAGTGGCAGGTATCTGTGAGGTGTTTTATGATTACATTATACTCTTTTTTAATGGATTAGTTAAAAATGGTTTTCAAGCAAGTTACTGTATCCATAAATTTGATACCAAAACAGTTTCTCTATTGTCATTTAAATGTAATACTTGACCTTCACATGCAGTGTCACAAACCCTGCAAGAAGGTTGCACTGTATTTTATATTACCGGAATTTATTTAATTTTGCATAATTACTCCATCACAACATTTTGTATTAAAGTGTTTTGCTGAATCAAATTATTTCCTGCCCTAAACACAGGCACTTAAAATCACAGCCCACTTGTGCTGTTTGCATTTAAAAATATGACAGCAGATTCTTGACATAGCCCATAATTATATAGCTGAGATGCACATTAATTAAACAAACAGGATTTTTTTGGATTATAATGTTCTCTCCTTCACTCTGTGATGTCAAATCTCTTGTTGTGATTATCCCTGACAAATTTATGATAAAATATAGCATTGAGCATTTATTAAAAATGATACAATTATGTGATTTATGACGAGTCTGAGCGTAAAGAAATGGAAATCTTAATTACTTTCCTGGTCTCTACAGTTTAATCACGCCAGCACATATTTCAAACATGACAGGCTAAACAAACACATATTTATGCATCTCCTGACCTTTGGGCTTCCCCTCCTGTGTGGCCTCATTGTATGCGGTGAGGGTAAAATTTCTCAAAGCTAAAAATAATTAAATAAGTACATAAATAAATAAATACATCTTTCTGGGATAAAATAAAATGAAGTGGTGTCGTAGGATATAACACGTGAGGAAGGAGGCGGTGATGTATATGTAATATGAGGAGATCACTGATGCTTCTGTATGACAAATGAGTCTGGGCCAAAGCAGTGATGGAGAGAAGCTGAGTACGGTACTCTATCTATGGAGCGGCAGGGACTCCCATGGGCTTGGGAGGGTGAAGACATGTCACGTCTCTGAATGCCAAGCCTGGCCCAGCGTGGCCAAGGCAGCCTCGGACATGTTCTGGAATTCAATGCATTGCAGCCCGCACACAGGGACAGCGCACAGATACTCTTTCACAGTGTACACTCACGACTTTATGTTACATAGAATTTTGATTTAGCATAGCTAATTTCTAGCAAAATATTTTCTCCCGTCTTTACTGACAGTAGCATTTCACAATGCAACCATTGCACTGCAACAATATTACAAGTTCAGCAGATACAATTTCTGTGTTTTATGGAAAATTGCCCCTTGTGAAAAACTGAACCTGGCCATTAAGTATTTGTGAAAAAAAAGAGTCCCCTTTAATTCTCTATATTTCAAATGAGCAATAGACGAAAATAGCGAATAAATACGAAATATTCCTGACACAATTCGCTTGTGTCAAGAATAGCATGCATTACCTTCTACTCTAGGTATCCTAGTTAGGAAAGAAAGCTTTACTGTACTGATTGGAGCCGCAGAATTAGTTTGTATGACAATAATTGCATTTTACTCAGTGGGCTGTGAAGTGAACTGCTTTCAGCACATTTAAATACAAACAACCTGCAGTGCAGAGTGCATTATGATAATACGTTACAATTAAACATAGATCCCCATATCTATTGCCCCAGTTTTTTAACACTATGGAATACAGCAGTGCACTAAACAAATCATTCAAGTTGCTAACTGAAGCTTAGAGATGGATGTGCTGTAGTCACAAGCAGTTGGACTTGTTCATTGTGATTGAATTCATCAGCTCCCAGTCTGCAGGCTCCTGAGACACACCACACATACACACATTCAGACACGAGTGCACACAGCCACACACAAGAACACACATACAGAAAAAAAGTCCTTTTACTTTTAACATTTCATAATGGTTAGAAAGGTTCGATTTTTGCCTTGCCATAAATGCTCAATTAATTTACCATTATACTATCAAGGATAACATGTGCTTTGTAGACTAGTTTATCACCAAATTAAATGGACAAGATTGATAATATTTCAGTGCCATTCCTTCTATCCAATTTCACAAATCCATGGCAACCAGCAATGTACAGTATATGATTTGAATGCACGCCAAAGTGTGATGGTGAGCCGGGCGATCATCCTCTCAGTGCAGAGACATGCCCCTCCTCCACTGTAGAGCTGGTTTGGGATTCACTGAGTCAAAGCAGGCTGACCCCATGCAGCATGATT
The DNA here is from genome assembly GCF_963514075.1 of Conger conger. Taxonomy (NCBI): domain Eukaryota; kingdom Metazoa; phylum Chordata; class Actinopteri; order Anguilliformes; family Congridae; genus Conger; species Conger conger. Next base: position 64,211,901 of record NC_083763.1, read on the forward strand.
GCTTTTCCATTACCTGCAATCATCGCCGTAGCGCACCGCGTCTCGGTGAAGGTTGCCATCGGCTCAGATTGAGACGACTGTCAAATGTTTGGGCTTTACCTGCAGCCCGAGGTTACGATTTTCCCCAGAAATACACTCTACTGCTGTGTTCTTCTTTTGTGGTTTTGTGGTTCGTGATGGCAGCAAGCTCCTTTCTTGTTAGCTTGTTTTGCCACTTAGGATTCAGTGCAGATGCCAGTAGACTCAGAATAGGCACACAGTTTATTGACTCTAACCACTGCTTGCTCGTAAGTAGGGCAGCACCTAACGCCAGCAGTCTGAGCTGACATTGGTTACCATGATTACACTGTAAGCAAATAATGCAAATCTATTATATCTCAGCTTAAAGAGACCTCTCACTACAACTCTACAATAGATAAGGGGTAGTACTATGGGTCATTAAACAAAAAAACAACCTAACCATTATGGTGATTATGCATGAGTTTGAGTTTCAATTTCTCTTTTAATGTAAATTGAGTTATTCCTCAGATTTGCCGTGCATAGTGGATGGTAATGGTCAAAAGGGTAACAGGAATTGCAAGAGAGTGGGGAGCGGGCCAGTGATTACATATGTTTTCCAGCTCATGAAACTATTCAAGACAATACACATATTTTAATAATCCCATTCCTAAAGAATCAAATTCAGAATTCAGAGAATTTGTATCAAGTGTAGAGCAGATATATTTGTTGCATATAGTTTATTCTGTTATTCTGTTTGATACAGCTGCTTTAAAAATGATTGGCAGGCACAGACAAAGAGTATGACCTGGGATTGGCCATGACTGGACCTCTTGTCCTAGCTTTTCCCTGCAATTACCTACTCCATGTTGTCATGCCAGGCTTCCTGGGATAGACGCTGCTTCATGCTGATACAGTGTGGGTCCAGGCTGTCCAGGGGCATTGCTGGAAGGATTAGGGTGGTGACACAATGAAACTTGGCTAACCTAAACCCCACCAGCCCGTAGCCGAACAAAGCCAATTTCCCCCCCGCCATCTATAGACTTCCAGATAATAGCCAGGTAATGACATAGCTGGGGCTCAGACCAGCATGTTTTCAGCTTTGGAGCCCAGCCTACACATACATCCTCAGCTTTTACCAGCTCACCCTCATGGCCCAACCATGGATTGTATGAAATCCAAACCAATCATATGACATTTTATGATTTTATGAAACATCATAAAAGATCAACTGAAAAAAAAAACATCAAAACAGTGAACAAAGACTTAAAATAAGAACCCCTGATTTACGCATTCAGATTCATTTCACACTACTCCTATACTACTCCTTATTTTGAATATTGTTATACACGTGTGTGTGTGTGTGTGTATGTGTGTGTGACTGTGTGTGTCTGTGTGTGAGTGTGAGTGTGAGTGTGTGTGTGTGTGTATGTGTATGTGTGTGTGTGAGTGTGTGTGTGTGTGTGTGTGTGTGTTTGTGTGTGTATGTGTATGTGTGTGTGTGTATGTGTGTTTGAGTGTGTATGAGTGTGTGTGTGTGTGCTTGCCTGTAGCTCCTGTTTCCATTGTTCTTTACTTAGACTATATATATATATTTTTTTTTTGTGTGAAATCAATTTCATGCAGTCTCTGGTGGTATTCAACATTGTGAAGACTTTTCATTTGGTTAAACAGTAAAAACACTGTTAAGAACCTTTAGCAGTTCTTTTGCTTTTCAAGGATATAATTTCTTTGCTACAGATTTATTCATGTAATGCATGGCAATAAGTGAAAAGAATCATACTAATGAAATGTTGGCAGAATAAAATGTTCTATTTCTTTATTAGCTTCACTTTAAGCTCTATGGGAATTGGATTTTATCCAATCTTGAGACTGAAAAACGATCTACGCAACGCCATCTTGATGGCCAATCAGGGCAAAGATGTGCTTTAGCGACTGAATTTACATACGGTGGCTATATAAGCGACATCGCAGGCCGTCGTTCTTTCTTCTCAAATTTTCAGCGCAAGGTTAGCAACCGAGCTGGAGACTTACGTTTCTACCACGCCGAAGTTCTTCGTCTGCGAGCAGAAACGGGCCGCTGTGAGGAAGGAGCTTTTTTTCCAGACTCAAAGGCCCTCACTAGACAACGTCGAGCTCGGAGATTTCGCCATGAAGCAGTGCCAAGGGTGCGACGCAGCCGTGGAGAGTACGGACCCTCACACTTCTTGCGTTATGTGTCTCGGCAAGACCCATGCTCTAGCGGCCTTAACTAAGGTGACCTGCACTGCCTGCGCTGCACTCGGGGCGCAAGAGTTACTGCGCCGGGCAAGCATGCACCGCGAAGACGCCATTTGGGCTGACATCCCGGAACCTTTTGCCATGCACTCTCAGGAGGACAGACCAAACCTGCGCGATGGCAGGGTTCCGTCTGACACGGCCCATCTGGAAGAGGCGCTCCTAACCCTCGCTAACAGCTCTGGGGACGAGGACGACGACCTCCTCTAGTGATCAGGAGATGCTTCCAGACTACAATTTGGAGCCTTCCGGCTCTGTCGCTATCCCAACGGCGACGGGTGAGTTAGAGCACCACCCCTCCCTGTTGAAAGACTATCCGGTCGTGATGAAAGCGGCGGCGACCAGAGTGGAGCTCCCCTGGCCCCCTCCTCCTGCAGCGCCTGTAAACCAGCTGGTGGCTCCAGTGTACAGGCGCGACACATCGAGGCACGGTGTGCAACCGACCCCCGTCTGCCCGTCTGTACAGCACTACGTGCAGCTTACCTGGGACAAGCCTTTCTCTACGAAAGCCCCGGTAGTGTCTTTTTCGCCTTTCACGGTGGTGTCGGGCCAACAAAAGCTTCAGACGGAAGGGGTTCCGCGACTCGAAGACTCTTTGGCTACTCATCTCCTTGCCCCCACAGCAAGGTGGAGCGCAAGGAAGCCTAACCTTCCCACTCGGTCTGGGCAGATATCAGCTGCCTTGTCTGAACGTTTGTTTATCTACGGTTCCCAAGGCACCGATGCAACAAACAATCTTGCTATCCTAGCGATAGCACAGACGAACTTGATCGAGTCCCTTACTTCCTCCCTCGCAGATGACGTTTCTGCCAAGCTGAGGAAGAACACGGGCACAATCCTGCACCTCACCCAGGTGTTGGCACAGGATTTTGGATGGATTGTGGGCTGGAGTGTAGCATCTCTCCGGCACTTATGGCTAGCAAACTCGGCACTCCCCGAAGCTGACAAGGTCCCCCTCCTTGATGCCGCACTCCTGTGTCGTCATCCCGGCGCTCAACTGAGGAGCAGCCCGGTGGCCGTAGAGACGCTACCGCTATTGCTAGCAGCAAGGCTTGGATGAAGCCGTTCAACCCTGCTGCACCCAGGGCCCACCCGCCTCAATCGAAAGCCCAGAAGCGTTCCTGAATTTTGGCAGGAGAGTGTCATAGAGGCGATCCGGTCGAGTGGACCGGACACCCCTCCTGTATCACAGACTTTGCTAGCGCCTACTGGGGAGCGAGTTTCGCCCTTACAGTCACAAAGCACACTCCCCCTATTGTTACTCAAACATTTCCCTTGCCCTCTGCCTCAAAGCTGGCATCAGCGCTTGGTGATTTCCCGGTCAAAAGGGGCCTTTTTCCCCGACATTCAGGCAGTATTGGAGTCCTCGCCGGCTCAGAATCAAAGCCGGCCAGGACTCTACGTCGGCCTATCCCAGATAAACACCAGGTCGCTGGCTCAAATTCGACCCCGCCCCCACTTAAGAGCCGGGCTTCTGCAAATTCAAAAGCCCGCGGTACAGTCTGCACTGCTTTCAACCAGGTCCGCGTTCAACCTTTGTGCTTGGACTCGGAAGTGCAAGCTGACGCCATGGCTCAGTACTGTAATCAGAGCGGGCTACGCGTTACAGTTCGCTGTCCCCCCTCCTCCTTTTGTAGGAGTAAGGGAAACGAATATGCCCCCGCATCTAAACAGCGCACTTTCCCAAGAGATAGAGACTCTCTTGGCAAAAAGTGCAATCCGCCTAGTCCCCAAACACAACAAAATGCGAGGGTTTTATTCCCTTTATTTCCTCGTTCCAAAGAAAGACGGCGGTGTGAGACCAATATTGGACCTGCGAGCACTGAACCGTCATTTGGTGAAACAACGTTTTCAGATGCTAACGCACAAGCTTGTAATGAGCTCAATCAGCCAAGGGGACTGGTTCACGCTCGTAGATTTAAAAGACGCTTACTTCCATGTGAACATTGTACAGCGCCATTGGCAGTACCTTCGTTTCACTTTTCTGGGAAGAGTGTACGAAATTACCAAACTCCCATTCGGTCTGTCCCTGGCACCCCGCACCTTCGGAATGGTGGTGCGGGCTGCTATCGCCCCGTTGCGACAACAGGGCATACGTGTTTTAACGTATCTGGACGACTGGCTTGTGTTAGCCCCTTCCAGGGAGATGCTGATAACCCACATCGAAGGATTGGGTTTCACCATCAATCGCGACAAGAGTGTTTTCACCCCGAGCCAGTGTGTTCAGTACCTAGGGCTCCAGCTGAACTCATTGTCAATGAATTGCTTCCCTGAGAGACCACGCTTGCCGATTTCTCCCAGGTCGCTGCATCAGTGGAATCACGATTATGCGCCTGTTGGGTTTAATGGTGGCAGCAATCGCCGTGGTTCCGTTGGGATTTCTACGCATGAGACCGGTGCAATTCTGGCTCAAGCGAATGCATTTCGATCCAATGAGAGACCGCACAAAGCTGTAGGCGGTTCTGAGAGCACTCTCGCACTGGCGAAATGGGCGAATGCTGAGTGTCGGTGTGCCAATGGGCGCTATCTCCACTCATGCCCCTGTAAACAGATGCCTCCACCAAGGGGTGGGGTGCGGTCTGCAATGGAATGATGGTGAGCGGGTTGTGGAACCCTCCTCTGCCTCATATCAATGTGCTGGAGATCACAGCAGTATGGCTTGCATTACAACGTTTCAAACCCCTTCTTCGGGGCAGACACGTTCTAATCAGAAGCGACAACAAAGCGGCAGTCGCTTACCTAAACCGACAGGGCGGCACCAAATGTCCACATCTATACTGGCTGGCGGTGAGGATCTGGACTTCGGCATACCCACGAGTTCGCTCCTTACGGGCGCTCTACGTCCCGGGGCAGCTGAACTGCGGCGCAGACCTCTTGTCTCGGGGCGGTCCCTCCCCCCTAGAGTGGTGTCTTCACCCACTCGTGGTAGCGGAGGTGTGGTCACGCTTTGGGAAAGCGAGAGTGGATTTATTCGCCTCCCGACAGAATGCGCAATGCCCATTATGGTTTGCGATGACAGCAACCGGCTCGCCCCCACTGGGAGTGGACGCGCTAGCCCATCGCTGGCCCAAGGGCCTCCTCTATGCCTTCCCTCCCTTTGGTCTGATACCACAGGTACTAGCCAAAGCGAGAGAGGAGAAGAAACCCCTGATTTGCCGTACAAACAGTGGATGGCCGATATAGCCCCGCTGCTGACCGGCGTCCCGTGGCGACTTCCCCAGCGCTGGGACCTCCTGTCACAGGGGGCGGGGACCATTTTTCATCCCCACCCAAGCAGGCTGCGCCTCACGGCTTGGCCCCTGTTAGGAGCAGGCTTGTGAACATGGGATTGAGCGAGGTAGCTGTAAATACTATACAGCATGCTTGCGCTATCTCAACTACAAAGGCAGATGGGAGGCCTTCGAGACTTGGTGTCTCTAACGTTCTCAGGACCCCCTGGTGTGCCCTGTATCCGTAGTGCTCAACTTTGTGCAGAGCCTACTTGATAAGGGGTTATCTTTGTCCACGTTAAAGGGGTATGTCTTCGCAATTTCTGCGTGCCATACTGGCTATAGTGGCTCTACGGTGGCTGCCCACCCCCTGGTAAAGCGTTTTATCCAGGGCGTCCGGCGTCTGAAACCCGTGGCCCCACCCCATGTTCCGCAGTGGGACTTAACGGTGGTACTAAAAGGTTTGTGTAGCCCTCCTTTCGAACCGCTGGAGAGCGTTGAGTGGAGAGCTTTGTCCCTTAAGGTGGCGCTGCTTACTGCGTTAGTTTCTGCTAAGCGAGTAAGTGATTTATGCGCCTTGTCTGTGCACCCGGACTGTCTCTCCTTTTCAGGATCTGACAGAGTTGTGCTGAGACCGAACCCTGCGTTTACCCCGAAGGTTACCACCACGTCCTTCCACTCACGGGTATTGGACCTGGTGGCTTTCAAGCCCCCTCCTCATGACGATGAGGAGGATGCTATGCTTCATAAACTTTGCCCAGTGCGTGCTCTGTCGATATACGTATGACGTTAGCAGCCTATTCGACAAGCAGATCAGCTGTTTGTCTGTTATGGTGCTGCTGCTAGAGGAAAACCTGTTACGGCACAGAGATTTTCCCATTGGCTTACTGACGCAATCAACTGGGCGTACGAGTGTATGGGATTGCCCCCTCTGTCGGGGTTTCGCGCCCACTCTACTCGAGGCATGGCAGCTTCTCGGGCACTTTTTAAAGGGGTCAGTGTGCAGGACATTTGTACAGCGGCGTCATGGAGTTCGCCATGCGCTTTTGTACATTTCTATCTGCTGGATGCATCGACACCGTCGGTTGCATATGCAGTCCTGAGCTCAGCGTCCAATCGGACATAGCTGCTGCTCAAACACATTATGTGCGACGCCTCTATGCGGTGGCCAGAAGCGTGCATGTTTACATTGACCATCTCCCGGCTTGGGTATTCGGTAGCTGGTTTACATGAACCAAGCGCTGGGGATGGTTGTGGTTCCTCGGTTTATACAGTCCCCCCTTTTTTTCATGCATGAAAAAGGGCTGGCTATTGAGGGGAGCCCCTCTTGATTGGCTATCACTGCCATCGCCTGTTGTTCTGCATCAGGGGGCTGATGTTGACGACAGCTATAGGGTTCCCATAGAGCTTAAAGTGAAGCTAATAAAAAATAGAACTTCTGGGTACAGCGGTACTCATTGTTCTATGAGTTATTAGCGAGCTTTAAGCTTCACAGGCCCTGTCTCTTTCCTTCGCTGAAAATTTGTCTCGAAGAAAGAACGACGGCCTGCGATGTCGCTTATATAGCCACCGTATGTAAATTTGGTCTCTAAAGCGCATCTTTGCCCTGATTGGCCATCAAGATGGCGTTTTTCAGTCTTGAGATTGGATAAAATCCAATTCCCATAGAGCTTAAGGCTAGCTAATAACTCATAGAACAATGGGTACCGCTGTACCCGGAAGTTTTCAGTTAATGTTTAGAAGATTTTGAGCCTATAATTTATTTCAAATGGTGCTACTATTTAATGTGACAGATAATACTGAAAAACATGTAAATAAACCCTCACTGGGCACTTTATTAGGATCCTGGATAGGACCTCTCTTTGCTCTCAAAACAGCCTCAATTCTTTGTAGCATGGATTCCATTTCTGCTGATTTGTCAGCTGCACATTCATGCTGCAAATCTCCCATCCTACCACATCATAAAGGTGTTCTATTGGATTCAGATCCGGTGACGGTCACAGAAGAACATTGAACACATTGTCATGTTCATGAAAGCAGTTTAAGACGACTTTTAGTTTCTGACATGGTGCATTATCTTGCTGGAAATAACCATTAGAAGATGGGTACATTGTGACCATGAAGGGATATACATGGTCAGCAACAATATTCAAATAGGCTGTGACATTCAAGAAATGATTGATTGGTATTAACAGGCCCAAAGTGTGCCAAGAAAACATTCCCTACACCATTACACCACCGCCACCAGCCTGGACTCTTCCCTGAAGAGGGCCAGAGTCACTCCCCTCCTCAAAAAACCTACTCTTGATCCCTCTGCCCTGAACAACTACCGGCCTGTCTCTCTTCTTCCCTTTCTCGCTAAAACCCTGGAACGGGCAGTCTGCTCCCAACTGTCCACTTATCTTCTCCACAACAATCTCCATGACCCCAACCAGTCTGGCTTCAAGAGTGGCCACTCCACTGAAACCGCCCTGCTCGCGGTCACTGAGGCACTCCACTCTGCTAAAGCAAAATCCCTCTCCTCTGTCCTCATCTTCCTCGACCTGTCAGCCGCCTTCGATACAGTCAACCATGAGATTCTGCTCTCATCGCTGTCTGGGATGGGTGTCACAGGTTCTGCACTCACTTTGTTTTCCTCCTACCTCTCTGGTCGCTCCTACCAGGTGACTTGGAGGGGCGCACTCTCCGACCCTCAACCCCTACGAACTGGAGTCCCGCAGGGCTCAGTTCTTGGGCCTCTCCTCTTCTCGCTATACACCATGTCCCTTGGTTCTGTTATCTCTTCCCACGGCTTCTCTTATCACTCCTACGCTGATGACACCCAACTCTTCATTTCCTTCCCCCCCGACACCCAAATCACCACACAGATCTCTGCCTGCTTGGCTGATATCTCTGCGTGGATGACTTCCCATCACCTGAAGCTCAACCTTGCCAAAACTGAGCTTCTCTACATCCCTGCTAAGTCCTCTCCGTCAATCGACCTCTCACTGACTGTGGAGGACTTTGTAGTTTCCTCCTCCCGTACGGCAAAGAATCTTGGGGTGACTCTTGATAACTGCCTCTCCCTGGCTCCACAAGTATCCTCCACTGCCAGAACCTGCAGGTTCTTTCTGTATAATATACGCCGCATCCGTCATCTCCTGACGGAGAAAGCCACCCAGCTCCTAGTCCAGGCGCTCATCATTTCCCGCCTGGATTACTGCAACTCCCTCCTAGCCGGTCTCCCAGCGTGCGCCATCAAGCCCCTCCAGCTGGTCCAGAATGCTGCAGCCCGCTTGATCACCAGTCAGCCCAGATCGGCTCATGTCACCCCGCTTCTCATTGGCCTCCACTGGCTTCCTATTGCCCCACGCATCCGATTCAAGGCCCTAGTGTTGGCATTTCAGGCTGCTAAGGGGACTGCCCCACATTACATACAATCCCTGATCACTCCCTACTCCCCAGCTAGACCACTCCGGTCTGCCAGCTCTGGTCGCCTTACGGTTCCCTCTCTACGGGCACCTGGCGGTCGAGCTGCACGTTCACGCCTGTTTTCCGTTCTGGTTCCTCAGTGGTGGAATGACTTGCCTACCACTGTCAGGACAGCAGAATCCCTCCCCCTATTTCGACGCAGACTCAAAACACACCTCTTCAAACTCTACCTTAGTCCTCCCTCCTGATTTACCCCGCCCCCCCCTTCTGATACCCCTATCCCTGTCTAACCCCCCCCTCCCCCAAAAAAAAAAAAAAAAATTGCACTTATGATGACGACTATATGTTTAGAACAGCAGTCCAGGTGTATTTTCCTAGTTCTGGATGTGATGCTTTGACTTGTGGTAGAACCTATGCACTTGTAAGTCGCTTTGGATTAAAAGCGTCTGCCAAATGACTAAAATGTAAAATGTAAATGGACTGTTGATACAAGGGTCCATGGATTAATGCGGTTGGCGCCAAATTTGGACCCTACCATCTGTATGCCTCAGCAGAAATTGAGATTCATCAGGCCAGGCTACATTTTTCCAGTCTTCAACTGTCCAGTTTTGGTGAGCCTGTACCCACTGCAGCTTCAGCTTTCTGTTCTTGGCTGACAGAAGTGGAACCTGACGTCTTCTGCTGTTGTTGGCCAACTGCCTCTTTGTAATTACTCAAGTATACTTCATGTAAAAACTGTGTTTTATGTTCCGAAAATTGGCGGCAGAAATATTTCATCGAAGTTTATATACAACATAAAAATGTATATGTGTTGCCTTTTAAAAACTGAAAACCTTTTTATGTCACATTTAAATACATTGTATGTCTAATATTTTCATTGAGATTAGTGCCATATTAGTTGCCATATTTAATAGAATTACTACTTTTTTTCCATTTTAACAGCAGGTTTCCTGGGAAAAAAGACTGAAAAATAGCATCCCGTCCAGAAGTCTATTAGCCAGCCAGCCCTTACCCTGCCGTGCCCTGAAGGTCTGAATCTCCCAGCCTCCCTCTTTCTCCTTCAACATCTTCACATGTTGTGATTGGAATGCCACGCAGTACATAGAGATGACAAATGTTTTCATTTGTCATCAAGCAGTTTGTGACTTCTATTTCCTCACACAAAAGTACCCTCCATCAATGCCAAGAAGTTGCGGTCCCTGGTTTGATATTCGGGAAGTGCCCGGCAATGCCAGAACGAGATTGATTTTTAAATATTCATCACAGAACTGGTGTGCAGCTGCACACGAATGAACACACCGATCAATAACTTCGCATTTGCCACCTGATATTTTAACCTCCATCTTGTTGACTGAACGGGTATGATTTTCAAGTCTTTCCACCGTCACACAATTGACTGGAGAATCGATATTATTTGCAGCAGGTATTTTTCGCTCACTTCTTCTGTAGGTGGCATGAAATAACCTTGGACACGAGATGAGATACGCTGTCAGTGCTATCTTATCAAGAGCTATGCTGCAGCACATCATAACCACAGCGCTGAGAGAAAGGTCTGCCAGTGATATTTCTCCCCTGATGCGTTTGGCCTTCCATCTCCACAGGCTCTCTTTCTAATTCCCTTCCCTGAGGTGGTCATTCGACACAAGCTCCGGTCCTGTTACGGTCATTCACTTTCAGAGAAAAACCCTCTTAAGTTTGTTCTGTTTTCCCACAGCAGACTGTACACTACAGTAGCTGTTGAAACAGGCTCCATAGTCTCTGCCACACCATTCTCCCATGTACCATCAAGCTGAAGGAACTGTGTGTGTGTGGATTGTTGTTCCCATGGCTACTCCTGTCAAGCATGGCAGTACATTCACAGAGCAGCGCCACTAGATAACATAACTAAATAAGCTGAGGTAATAAAATAAATATATCTGCAGCACCGCTGAATTTAATAGCCTATTTTGTGGGAGAATAATACCTTTTTATCCCATTTTGTCATTTGCTTGTTTTCAGTCCATAATGTGATTTCTCAGACTGAAAATATGTAAAATTCAGTAATGTACTCAGGCAGTGCAGGAGTCGGATGAAACACAAAACGCTGGAATTGGTGATAAATGTGTTCTCTTTTTCCTTTTCTCCTCATCCTTTCTTCTTCTTCCCCTCCTCCTTCTCTTTCTCCATCTTTCCTCTATTTAACTCAGACTCAGTCAGAGCAGTTAAAGCCTCTGTTTTCCCCGACAGCGTGTTTCCGAGCGGGGGAAGCATTAAAACAGGGAAGCTTCCTCCTCTGGAGACTGGGGTCTCGGGGCCCAGGATGCGCTGGGGTAGGCTGGTGATAGAAGCTCCAGTGAGCAGGTGGTTTATATTCCTGACCCAGAGGAAATTTACAGTCATCGCCACTCTCTGCTCCAGACTCCTGACCTCAGCCATCTTAAATGGCCGTTGACAACTGGAACCGGGAAGCCTCATGAATTTAAAAGAGAAATGGAGACTGACCCATACTGAATCCCAAATGATTTTCCTGGGTGACATGATTGGCACATATTGTCAACAAGGTGGAGTTTAGTTTACTCATTTTTCTGTTAACAATCAGTTGAGTCTTTAATGAAATACAGGGGTAGAACTGCATGTGGAACAGCTTACTTCAAAATCAAGTGTTTTTATTAAGTCTAAAGTACTAGTGGTTCTGTATTAATATTTTGTATTTATATTTTGTATGCTGTGTACAAATTGCTTCACATTATTAATATGTTACCTACATGTACAACAAGCCATATAAATGTTAGATTTTTAGATGGGGCATTTGCAAATATAAGTAGATATTTTATTACCTTTTCATTAACCATATACTATATGTACTGTATATATCATACACTCACTGAGCACTTTATTAGGCACTGTATTTCATCAGCCAAACCTCAGATTTGGGTGAGAAAAGGTCATTATACTATTTTAAATTTGAATTTATATTACGTCTTGTGTGACCTGTCTGATATTGGGTGAATTGGTGTAGACACTGTGGAACAGCTAGCTAATTATACTTAATATAAACCAAAGAGTACTGGTATCTGAGCTCGAATTCATAATCAAAGACAGGTAATAAATAACAATCATTCAGACTCAAGGTGTGTGATAGAATAATTATAAAGTCCTAATGAATATTTATTACCAAGAGAAAAAAAAGGTAATGGTTTTTATGTAGTGTGGGTTTGTCACCTAAATCATTCATATTTCAGAGAGTATCATTTACTGAAATTAAACTCCATTACTGCTGAGAGGCAGAGTAGCTCATCTGCACTAGAAAGAACACAAGCACACCACTGTGTTTATTTTGTCTCACCAAAAATGTATATTTATTTAATTTGGAGAAACAAGATGTGAACGGTTGGCATGGTAGCCTAATTATCATGATTATACTGTATGTGTTTCCATGGAAACCCACGAGTCCATTGGTTTTGATTCATTACGTTGTTATACCATCTAGCAGATTTGAATTATTGGGTACCGGTATAAAAGGATTGAATTGAGTTTTGACAATTTGAAAGATCATTTTTGGATTGACGTGGGTAAATAGAGAAATTCCACACACAATCAGTAACACATCACGTTGTGTAATAAGCCGCTTTATGTTATATGAGGTGGACATTTACCTACTCTGGGGATACAAAAGCATTAAACCAGTGTTTTTTTATGGACTTAATTTGCTGTTAAGTTTGAGAGAGCTCAAAAGTGTGGGATGGTTGTGTTTGCGACGTTCATTTATATGAATATATTTATGAATGTTGAATTCTATTGCTCCTGCATGCATTCGTTTTATGCCAGGGCTCAAAGCACAGTGAGACATTCCTGGAGTCTGTGAGCTGTTTTCTTTAAAATGCACCACTGGAGCAAATATTTCACATGGAGAGAAAAGTTTCAAAGGGCTTACAAGATTGTTTCTTATCGCTGTTTCCGGCATGATCTAAGCAATCATTTAATTCTGATGGCATTGTTACATTTATTTTTAAATGATCTTTTCGGTTATCATTAGTAAAGACGTTACACCAATTCCCACATCAGCTTTGGATGCAGTATGAACATATTTGATGTATTTGGATGGACTATCATATTTCTCTCTCCATATGGTAATTCAGCTCCTCTTTGAGGTACATATTTTCCCCACCACTGATCCGGCACTCACTTATTGCCACTCATCTGTGGCTGTCATGTGTTCTACAAACTACGACTGAGGGAAAAGAGATATGTCACTGATCTGTCTGCACAGATAGGCCATTCTCACCGAGCCAACCCAGTAATGTGTGCAGTAATGTGAAATACCGAATAAGAGGGCAGTGGTCAAAACTCCCTGAACAGCACGGCCCTTTGCTCTTTGGTCCTTAAGAACACCAAAGGCCAACGGCTGCACCCATCATTCCTTATTTTAGTCAGCTGGCCTGCGTGTGGATGACACGGCTTAAGACCGACTTTCTTTTTGCTTTGGTGGTCAATGCTTTGTCAAATTCATGAATTCATTCATTCATATAAATGTATTTGATTAGGTCACTTCCAGGTCCACCGCATTAAAGAGTCATAACTTTCCAGCTGTCGCCTCCAGTCATGGAAACTACCCAGACTCTAAAACAGCAGGCTTGCTACAGTAGGTATCAAAGACATTATTCGCTTTTCATTGCGATTCTGATCACTTCCTCCTGTTCTGTTCTGCTGGGCCCATTGTTAAACATGAGTTCTGCAATGCAAATGAATGTCTCTTTAATTACAGTGCACTTTTGCCTGCCTTTTGAACCACAAGCAGCAGAAGACAAGAGCTGCTACCAGCAGGGTGCACCCCATGAAACCTTTAAAGGGCCTCCTCTCCTACTCTCACCAGAGTCTGCTTCCAACCCCGCCACTCTAATCATGATTCCATCATCCCTACAGCTGTATGATTGTAATGATTATTCTAGGATTCTAGTGTACGCATTAGTGTAATTATGATTCAGTGATTGTGTACTGGGGCAAAGACACAACAGAGGAGCCAGGACATTTTCAGACACGGGGTAGATAACCCTGGTCCTTGAGTGCAGGGATGGTTTTGCACCATTAAAAAAACCTGGATATCTGGATTCATTATAATGCACAATGAATGTAGGTGGCCATGTGCTGGAGACACTTGAATCTCTAAATTTCAGACTTATACATTTAATTTCTGTTTCTTAATATATGATCTAATGCTTGTGTTGAAACTCAGAACACAAACCTGAAACATCACTGGCACTCCAGGCCACCGTTTCACAAAGCAGGATTACTGAGACACTTGAGTAAAACCCAGAACAGCTCTTTTTACTCAATGCTCCAGGTTTGGGAGGGTTCTGGGTTTTACTCCGTGCAGTTATCCAGCTAACTCAGCAATCCTGCTTTGAGAAACAGGGCCCAGATCTAGGGTTCCCTGTCCCTGCCCTAGAATATTGAGGATCATCTAAATCCCTCCCTCTCTTAAAATGAACTTCATTTACAGGCTCTGATCAGGGTCTCTAGCCTGCATTTCTAAGGGTGACAGACATGGCTAGACATGTCAATGATCCATTTTTGCCCTTGAAATATGTCTTCCTAATTTCTCTTTCTATTGAACTATTCATGATCAACTGCAATTAATCTTCACTAAATGTGTGCTACTTCTCTCCTCACATACACAGAAGACTTAAACACACAAATACATGAGTGCCAAATGCCCACGAACACATTAAAACACACTCCCTCTCTATCATCATACAACTGTGGGAAATATCATTAGTAAATAAAGACAGAATGTATAATTTATATATTTCCTTTCCGGGCAGTTTTCATGTTTTTGCCTAGTTTTGCATATGTTTATTTAAAAAAGTGACATACAAATTTATAATGGAAAGGAAAAAGAAAAGACATGCCACAATACGACTTATAAAAGAAGCAAGCGCAGTTGCATGCTGAAACAGTTGTGATGTTGCTCTTAAACCTTCATAAACACGTACAGTACAAGCCTTAACAGCTGGAGAGGCAGATGCCCAAACGGGACTGATGTCTGTACGACATGTGGATGAAAGTGAAGCAGGAATGCTGGAGCAACGCTTTGTTTTCAGCATATCCGTCTCTGTCTGTTAGGTACTGTGATTCTGCATCCATATACATATCAGGTACAGGGCATTACATTTTTTTTTGTAGTTGCTAAAGCAAGAAGTAAATATTGTTTTTTTTGTTTGTTTTTTTTTGTTTTTTTTTTAACACATATATTATACTTATACTACAGTTTTTTTACAATCGTTTTCACACTTGTCTCAATACCATGTCCACTTTTTCAAAACACTTAACACATTCACCATATCATTAGACTATGTGAACTAAACTGTGGATATTTTTGCATTGCTTTCATACTAAAGGCATTCATTCACCACTTCTGTTCTTTGTTACCATCTATACATCAAACTTGCATTGAAATGTGCATGTATATAGGGTAAATATAGATGTAGTTGTCACTGAAGAGATTTTTCCACTATTACTGCTGTATATCTACTGTTGAAACACCTGGCTGTCATTTCAGTGAACAACCTACCCAGGTGTTTGTTGTTTGTGCCCCGTTACCACATATACAAAAGGGGCCACCTTTGGATTTGCATTTGCATTCTTTCGCCTTGGTGGGGAAAATGGATGCAGCCAGAGGTAGAGGAAGAAGACGTCATGGAAGAGCAAGAACAGTTGTGTCTGATGAAATCAGAGCCACAGTCATTGATCATGTGGTAAAACATGGTCTGTCCCTGAGGGAAGCAAGTTGAGGGTTCAACCAAACTTGCCTAGATCCACAGTGGCTTCAATAGTGAGGATTTTCAGGCAAACCAACAGGTACTATACAGTATTTACAGCATTCTGAATGAAGGAGTTCAATTGATGTGTATATTACAGCAGTACTGTGATTTGAGAAGTCTCCAGAAAAAGCAGATGTATCAGTGCACATTTGTCTTTGACTCACTACAGGACCCAGCGGTTACCTCACACAATAACACATCCAAACATTGACAGTGTAAGCACTACAACCATTTCAAGAGTGCTACAGAAACATCAGATCAGGATGAAACAGTTGTACACTGTCCCCTTTGACAGGAACTCTGAGGGTGTCAAGGAACTCAGGTACCAATATGAAGTTTATGAAGGTATATGTGAAGGTTTAGGACCACCACCCACATGAACAGATGTCACTTCTAGATGCAATGGCTGCTGTGTGTATGGACATAACAGTGGAACACATCCAGGGCTGGATAAGGCAAGCAAAAAGATGTTTTCCTTGGTGCAGGCAAGAGATAACATTCGGAGTGATGTTGATGAAAATCTATGGCCAAATGCAGAGGACAGGATGGATGGGCCAGGC
The DNA here is from genome assembly GCF_963514075.1 of Conger conger. Taxonomy (NCBI): domain Eukaryota; kingdom Metazoa; phylum Chordata; class Actinopteri; order Anguilliformes; family Congridae; genus Conger; species Conger conger. The sequence continues at coordinate 64,228,155 of NC_083763.1, forward strand.
CAACAGTAGACTTCTGATACTGATAGGCAGACAATATATGTGTGAATTACTGTATATAGTGAAAATATTGCTTTTTGGTATGTATTTGTTATTGATTGCAAAGTATTTTGAGTAATTGATTGTACTGTATTTTTCTTTTCGGAATTACAGTATATTGCACTGTGAGAACAAACGTCAAAATACTGTAAACCCTCTGAAGAATACTGTTGCTTTTGTGATTTGTTTCTTCATCATATATTGTTTTACATTACACAGTAAAAATTGTTATTCTGGGTTTCCAATATCGTAAAACATTCATTAATTTACAGTTTACTGTAAATTTACCACACTCAGTCATGACATCTATTGTGAGAGGCAAACCAACAGATCAAAAGTTTCTTTAGCTGCTTGGCTTGAAATATTTGTGGATGCAAAAATAGAGGAAAGGGAAACACATAATATATGTTTTTAGCAATGCTCCAAGTTGTTTGTGTTTTGTAGTTCATTGAACATTGAGTGACAAAGTAGTCTTATGGAAGAAAGCATATGCTATATTTATGGCAGCATGAGTCACTTTTGGGTGAAATAGTAAGTGTTTTGGTGGTTGAAGTGCATTTTGCACTAAAAGTTAACTGATGTGCTCAGGTGTGTGTTTCAAAAGCACACTGTGTGAAGAGTTTTGAAAAAGTGGACATGGTATTGAGACAAGTGTGAAAACGATTGCAAAAAAACTGTAAAATGTATACGCTATTATTTTGGTATTTATTAGACTTATCTTTTAGACTTTAAGTTGCTGCAGCCTATCTACTTAGAGGTTTGATCCATTTTGTGTTCAGAGATGCTCCTGTTGGTTATTTGCATTATTATCTTCTTGTCAGCTTTGACCAGTCCGGTTATTCTCCTCTGATCTCTCTCATTAACTATCTAAGGCGATCAGCAGTTTCTGAAATACTCAAACCACCCTGTCTGGCACCAACAATCATTCTACATTCTACATTTTCTCCCATTCTGATGGTTGATCTAAACATTTACAGAAGCTCCTGACTGGCATCTGCATGATTTTATGCATTACACTGCTGCCACATGATTGGCTGATTAGATAATCATATGAATATGTAGGTGTACAGGTGCTCAGTGAGTGTATATTTTATATACTAACATGCACACAACTCTTGCATTATACAGTATATTGATCAATATAGAGCAAATTGCATTTTATAAATGTATTTATTATAATCTCCCACAATTATATATCCTACAATATTTCTAAATGTGAAAAAAAATCTGTTATTCAGAATTTATTCTTAATGCTTAATCTAGTGAATGAGGGGTTGTCTACTTTGTGTGTTCTCTATTTGACATTCATAATATGTCTGTGGTATCTGCCTTTGTTTTAATTAAATTAATATCTTATTGTTTACATTTGTACAACATATTTAATTCACACATAAACATTGTATGCCATTATTCCATTGTACAATGAAGAACAGACAAATATAATTTTGGTATCAATGATATAATATGCTATTGTTATAATATTTGTTTGCGAAAGGGCTATGCTCCAAACGGACACTAAACTAATTCACAGTTATTTGTCAAAGAGCAGAGATACAATAAGGAGATCTGATTTTGGAGTGATAGCCATTCATCACGTTAGTGTTGAGAGCTAATATTTGACCTTGTGGGAGTTGAGTGATCATTTTGTAATTATTTTGTTACAAAAAGGACAGAGGATAGTTTATTATGAGGGGAAAAATGATTTCCACAGATGGTGACATTAATAACTGCTAATTTGATTCACTGTGTCCTCAGCCTTTGTTGAATGGTGCAGATGTGGAACCTGTATGTGTTAGGGACAGCAGGGAGTGCAATGGGTCTGTGTGTGTGTGTGTGTGTGTGTGTGTGTGTGTGTGTGTGTGTGTGTGTGTGTGTGTGAGTGTGTGTGTGAGTGTGTGTGTGAGTGTGTGTGAGTGTGTGTGTGTGTGTGTGTGTGTGTTTGTGTAGTGCGTGTGTGTGTCTGTGTGTGTGTGTGTGTCTGTGTAGTGCGTGTGTGTGTGTGTGTGTGTCTGTGTGTGTGTGTGTGTCTGTGTAGTGCGTATGTGTGTCTGTGTGTGTGTGTGTGTGTGTCTGTGTAGTGTGTGTGTGTGTCTGGGTTATGCGCATGTGTGTCTCTGTGTCTGTGTGTCTGCATGTCTGTGTGGGTCTGTGTGTGGGTGGGAATATTTGCATGTGTTGGTAAGAGTGAAAATGTGTATGCTTGCATGTATGTGCTTTTCCTATCTATGTGCATGTACATGTTAATGTATATGTGTGAATGCCCTTGTGTATCGGTATGTGTGTGGGTGTGTGTTCCTGTTCATGGGCACATGTGTTTGTGCTGAGTACAGTACAGCCAGTGAGAGCTTCTCAACCGGAGCTGTTCATTGGCCAGTGCTGAACAAACACACACACACACACACACACACACACATACAAGCAAATGGGCTGGTTATTAAAGATTTGGAATATGTAAACCATGTGCACATATCACACAAAAAAAAAAAAAACATTATTATTTTAGAAAATAACAATTTTTGAAAAAATATTTCCCAGCTAGAAATAACAAAATAGCTTTATCAATTCATTGAATATACACTCACTGCGCACTTTATTAGGAGCTACTTATTCATGCGATTATCTAATCAGCGTGGCATCAGTGCAATGCATAAAATCATGCAGATACAGGTCAGGAGCTTCAGTTAATGTTCACATCAATCATCAGGATGGGGAAAAAATATATAAGTGACTTTTACCATGGAATTATTGTTGATGCCACACAGGGTGGTTTGAGTATCTCAGAAACTGCTCATCTCCTGGGATTTTCACACAAACAGTCTCTAGAGTTTGAAAAGAATGGTGCAAAAAACGAAAAACATCCAGTGAGCAGCAGTTTTGCGGGCAGAAATGCATTTTTAATGAGAAAGGTTTATGGAGAATGGCCTGGCTGGTCAAAGCTGACAGGAAGGTGACAGTAACACAAATAACCACACATTACAACAGTCGTATGCAGAAGAGCATCTCTGAACACACAACGCATAACTCTAAGTGGATAGGCTACAGCAGCAGAAGTCTAAAAAAGAAGTCTATGTACTTAAGTTTATGTAAATTCAATACACTACCTCTTTTAATTAAAATTGAGACCATTATTTATTTATTTATTTAGTTCTGGTTTCTGGTCATAGCACATTCTGTGGAATGAGAAAAAGCACACTACAGCCTGGAATGTTTATTGATTGGGGATGAATACAGCCCTAACACATTTCTTTATACCGCTATAGGTCAGAGAGCCAACCACTCCACTTTCAAAGCATTCTTCCGAGCATGTTAGCAATACTAAGGCTGTTATTCTGTGCTCATTTAGTGAGTAAATGTTAGCTTGGCGTGTAGCTCTAGGTTTGGCTCCTGGCCTTGGCTCCCAGGACCCCCCACAGGATCTGGCAGGCCTGGCTACTGGCAGTGGAGCTGGAGGGGTCAGAGTGCTGCTACTCCTCCTGAGGAAACGCCAGAAACGAGCCGGAGGCTAGACTATGGGAGTTTACTCAACACAAACTCCATGAACAATATACATGCAGCCTACACCCACATGGCACACCACTGTACACCATGGGCACACAATACATTCCATATCGACTTTACACAAACTGTACACTAAAAAAGAAAAGCTATGCCTTCATACAAACTTAAAACAAACTGTTTACCGTTTTAGATTCTATGCCCACTTCAAACTATTTAATCGAAACTCTATTTTAGCATCTAGAATTCTATGCTCACTTGGAAAAAAAATAGCTCCATCTCTATTTATTAGTCTAGTCAGCATATGCAGGTACCTGCAGTCAATTCAGTGTCTGTACACAAAGTTCAAACAGAGCACACAGGCTGTATCTGCCTGTAAATGTAAGCATTTTATTTTCATCATGAAAGAGTTTTCCTCCTTCAATACTGTCACAGTAAGCAATATATATTTCATTTTTGTATCTTCTTTTTATCATTGATGTATAACATACTGTATTTTAACAAATTAATAGTGTCTAGCCATTTGAAAAAAGGATTGAAGAACTTAATGTGAATATCAATGAATATCAAGATGTGAAAAGTGCCATTTTGCCAAAAGCAATATAATTTCACAGGCTGTGTCACCTGCTTCACACAAAGAAAAAATGATCTGACATAAAAAGGTGGATCAACGATACAATTTTATTTATTAAATTTTTTTGAAATCTTTTTATAAGTGTAAAAATCATTGTGAATAAATATATATTATTTTAATATCACATCAAGTCAGCTATCACCAATAGCGCTGTAGATGCAGTGTGGGCCTGCCGGATAAGAATGAAAGCGTGCAGGGTTAAGTGTGCAGGGTGTGGATACAGGCTGCAGTGGAGGTCCTATAGCAGCGCTCCCTTCCTGCCAGACTCATGATTCCTGTCCTACGATGGAGGGCGTTGCCTGTGAAATGAAATCTTAGCCATGCTATTTCAGTGCATTTCCAGCTCGCTGTTTCCTCCACCTCCCCTTTCCTATCCCATGGTACCGCTGTGCTTCAGCTGGGGCTTCCAGCTCTATTTATACAGCACCGCAGTGTCCTTTGCGTGACCTTGCCGGGGAAACGCACAGCGTCGCCGCACTGGAGACGTCGCTCCGCTGAGACCCGCACCGGAAAAAAACCCCTAAAAAAACGGGCAGCGCCTCGGCCGGGGTCGCGGAGCGGATTACCCCAGCGTGGCCGGTCACGTGTAGGGCCGCTGTCTTTAAAGGAAATCCATTACGCACTTACTGGGGCCCTGCTCCTGGAGCAGCAGTGGGGCTCCTGCCCTCTTGCTCTGACCAGACTGCTCAGGCACCCACCAGGGGGGGGCCGTGCCACTGCCCCCTGCTGCTCGGGGGGTGCTGGCAGCAGGGACCGGGCGGCGACATGGAGGGGCTGACCTGCACACACACTCCTGCTCTGGTTATTATAGTGTGTGTGTGTGTGGGTGTGTGTGTGTGTGTGTGTGGGTGTGTGGGTGTGGGAGACAGCACTGATTTCCACACTGCACACCTATGCCTTTCCCTCTCCTGGATGAATTCATGTTTCTCTTTTTTGGGGGAAGGGGGAGATATTTAGCACAACAATATTTTCTCAGAAATACAGTCTTTGAGAGGACTAGAGACCTTTAGGAAACGCAGCAATAAGAAGAGCTGCACCGCCCTGTAGGACACAGAGAAGCCCCTGTCAATGCAGGCACTAAGGAGCACACAGACGGCGGGTAGAAAAACACACTGTTTTCCATTAGTGTCTGTCACCCTGCGTTTTCTGCCAGGTTTGCCACAGGTCTTCCAGAGGTCGTGCGCGCGATAAGGAGGGGAGAGTCGGGACGCGGTAACATGTGACCAGGCGCGACTGGGGTCCTCGCTGGTTATTAGGCGTCCGAGCCGGTGCCTGCGGAGCGGCGACTGGGCCGTCCTCGCGCTGGCGAAGCGAGCGTGCGGTCCGGGGGGCTCGCTTCCCTCGTCATGTGACGGGGGGGTTGGCGTGCGCTCTGCCATGTGTGAATAAGGGATGGAGGAGGTGGGCTGTGTGCAGTCAAAGCTGGGGAGGCTCCAGGCTCTTCAGTGCGTGCGTGTCTCTGTTACCGTTACATCCAGCCTTCGCTCCACATATGGACTAAATGCATAAACATCCTGAAGAACCCAAATTCTGTCTCATTCATCTTCAGGACCTGACTAAAGCAATATTAGCATGCTTATAAATATTCTCGTGCTATAATAAGCACGATCGTCATAATGCTGCGGATGTGGATGTGGAGGCCCGTGCTGCTGTTGTCTGTTGTCGTGAGAGTCTTCCCTGTAATCTCTGAGATGGCGTTACAGGCGTAGAAGCGGGAGCTGTCCTCCAGCCCCAGGTCGCAGTGCGCCCGGGGCGGTGACGTCAGCCCTGCGCGTGATATTAAAGCCAGCTGTCAGAGGCTCCGCAGCCTGGGAAGAGCGTGTCACCGTTCACCTTCACACAGACGGCTCCTGGCCTCCCCCCGTCCCTCTGCCTGCCTGCCTGCCTGATGGCGTTGACCTTGCCCCCCTATCCCCACCACACACACACACACACACACGCACACACCGGTCTGTATCTCGCCACTCCTTCGCTGGTACCCTGGCCCGACCATCTGCCTTACCTTTTGTGCTGTGAATGTGAGATTTCCCCTGAATTCCAGCACAAGGCCTGTCTGTGAGGCAGGGGTCTCTGTGAGGTGGAGGTCTCTGTGAGGCGCGGGTCTCTATGAGGTGGGGGTCTCTATGAGGTGGGGGTCTCTGTAAGGTGGGGGTCTCTGTGAGGTGGGGGTCTCTGTGAGGCGGGGGTCTCTGTGAGGTGGGGTTCTCTGTAAGGTGGGGGTCTCTGTAAGGTGGGGGTCTCTGTGAGGCGGGGTTCTCTGTAAGGTGGGGGTCTCTGTGAGGCGGGTTTCTCTGAGAGACGGGGGTCTCTGTAAGGCAGGGGTCTCTATGAGGTGGGGTCTCTGTGAGGTGGAGGTCTCTGTGAGGTGGGGGTCTCTGTAAGGCAGGGGTCTCTATGAGGTGGGGTCTCTGTGAGGTGGAGGTCTCTGTGAGGTGGGGGTCTCTGTGAGGCGGGGGTCTCTGTGAGGTGGGGTCTCTGTGAGGTGGGGGTCTCTGTGAGGTGGGGGTCTCTGTGAGGCGGGGGTCTCTGTGGCTGTGAACAGCGGGGTCCAGGTGACCTGGGCCAGCAGGTATTCTGATGATCCGATTGGATGCACATGGCAAAGCCTGTCTTTGCCTGGCAGGAGGCTTGTGCCATCCCTGTACTTGCTTCTCATAACCACGTAAGCCAATAGAAACCCAAGATTCCACTCTGTTGGGACATTTGATCCCCTCTCCTGATTTTATTTTCCTCTTCTGAAAAATGTATGAGTATGTGGAATGAAAAACTAGCTAACTGAAATATCAAAATAAATCCTCAGCTTTGCAAGTAATAGCATCACACTTCAACCTTTCATGGAGGCTAATGAATTAAATATAACTTGGCATAATCACTTCAGAATTATCCTGGTTTGAACTTACCTAGCAACAAAACTGTGAGTTCAAGATTACATCTACGATTACAATTCTTCCACTGCTCATTATTTCATATATTTTCAATCTTTATGTCCGCAATTACATCTTGGCACATTTATTACTTCCAATCACCTTGGAAGCCTGATTCTTATTTTGTTTAGCGAAATGGAATGCTCTTTTTTGTAAAAATCTGAAATATTGTCATACCAATGGTAAAAAAAGTGTCAGAATATTTACAGCGTAACGAGCTCTACCAAAACAACACAAACAATAAACTAAATAATTTCGCTAAATCTTTCTTCAAGCGGGTAACATAGCTCCACAACAGAAGTGACAGGGCATCCCTCCGTCACCTGCAGATTTATTTACATTTCGTTTTTTTTCCCATCCATCTGATTGCTGCATTGTGTTCATGTTTTGGAGAAACATGCGTCTTTCAGGAAAGCAGTGCGTCTCATAGACAGCATGAACGCGTGTCTGCAGTAATGGAAGGCACCGGAAAGCCCCGAGCCCAGCCTGCTGCCTTCCCCCGGTGAAGAGCTCCATTAACATGCACTCTCTGCTGCATGCAGCTGCACATACTGAGGGCCTCGGCCCAATAAATCATTGAATAGATGGAAACAGCTATGCACAATGTCCCCATTACGGCTCTCTCCGCAGGTCTGGCTGGTGCAAAGGGAAGAGTGCCACCCTCTGGTCCTAGGAAAACACATCTATCAGGAGCTGCATCACCCCCTCCTTCCCCTGCACCCCCCCCCCCTCTCTCCCCCCCTTATCACTTCCCCCTCCCATCTCTCCCTGGAGGCCCCGTGGCCTAGTATGAACCAGCCCTGGTATTCCTTCGCCGCTGGTCATAGTCCTATCCCATCATAACTCCCGCGTGCCATGACTCATGACCGACCGTTATCAACCAAGCGGTTTTTCATTATGAGCTATTAGCATTAGCATCCCTACTGCGGCCAGGTTACAGCATGTATGTGAAATAGACAGCGTGCATGTGAAATATACAGCCGGTATGCGAACTATGCAGCGTGTGTGAATAATTTTAACATGAAATTCACGGAGAAACATCACAGTGTAGGCTAAGACACGCCAATGAATTGCAATGAAAGATTACGATAGCTATAACATGACAGATATATAAAAAGGCTGAAATCTTCTTTCTTTGAGGAAATGAGCTGAAACTTAATTCCTGTCCGTAATGACTAAAATGATTGACGTTTCAGTGGTACTGGACAGAGCCCAAAAGCGTAATGCTGAGGAACAGCTGTGTGATGGTGAGGGAGATACGAGCCAAGGCGCAGTCGGGCCACTGCAGTTATACAAGAGCGGCCATTTTATTCCAGTACCCACAGCTCTCCAGCTTTCTCTGCTGCCCAAACACGCTTATAAAGGCCCAAATGTGTTCCTGTTTATCAGATCTATTAATATCATCAGATTCATGGAACTCAGCTGCAGATTCTGTCACAGCAAGAAGAATCATGGCATGAGAGGTAAATCGGCCTTGGCAATCATTCCAATTTTAGCAATTCATTATGGCTATGTTATTTTTATTATTTATCATTTTTATGTCCCACATATATTTATAAAGGCTACAATACAATAGCCACCCGAAGTTGTACAGCCTGTTTCATGCAACATTTGCACAGCAATGTAATTATTTAAATTTTTTGAAATGTGTTATTTATTCTGGTTCAAAATAGTACAGACGTATCCTCAGTGCATGGTGCCAATGACACAGATCTGACAAACGAGATTCTTATAATGAGTTAGTCCTGAATGGGGAGTTATTCAATGTCTGTAGTTAGAACAGCTAGGATAGACTGCATTTCCAGAAGCAGAGAGCACCTCTGATTCGTCAAATAATCTGAATCGATCCATTTCTATCCGGTTCATTGCTATAGAAAAGCAGAATAATATTTCACAGAGTGGATCAGAGAGAGATTCCTCAGGGTTTACATTGGTTCTGAAATGCAGCAGGACAGACCAGGGCAGGGTCCGTGATGTAGTCCCCCCCCCCCCATGTTGGTAAAATCTTCCAGAGCATCTTTACCACTAGTGCCAGTATTGCACCACTCAAGATCGTACGCACGAAACTTCAGCAAAAGACAATCATTTATAACATAAGCAATTTCAATTTTGTTCATCGTAACCATACAGTGCAATGTGTTCCATGCAGACAACGTTTTCTTTCATCTCTTGGGTTTATTTGAGAAGCTTCATAGACAGGTAGCACTCAACTCCTTATCTACAGTATTTTTATATGTGATATGTTTTGCAGCTCATACTTTGCTACTTTGCCCACAGTATATGTAAACATATGGTACATGCTACATATCAGCCGAAGCAAGCTGGACCCTTGGCCTTGCTGTTGCTGTGTGGATTGCATCATTGCAATGTGCATTCAGGATCTCTCCCACTCACTCTCTCTCTCTATCTCTCTCACTCCCTGTCTATCTATCTCTCTCTCTCTCTCTCTCTCTCTCTCTCTCTCTCTCTCTCTCTCTCTCTCTCCCCCTCTCTCTCCCTCTCTCTCTCCGTCTCCAGCTCCTGCTGCTGATAGTGTGAATGCCGTTTGCACGCCCCTCGCTCTCTCATCAGACACAGAGAGTGAGTGCGGGACTCTGAGCACATGACTGCAGCAGCAACAGCACCAGCAGGGCTTGTTTTAGGAAAGGCCAGCCCTCTCACACTGCATCCATCACCCCCCTGCAGAAGGGCTATCTCCCCTGGTATCTCCCCACGGAACCCCCTCCTCTCTTTCCTCCAGGGATCTACTGCCGATGCCTTAAGTCCCCCTCTTTGTGCACTTTCTGCACACATTATCCGCCTCTGAAATAATGTATTTCTTACAGGGATTACAGCCAGCGCACATATCTCAAATGTAAATATGATTGTCTTCACAAGATCCTTGTCACGTGAGAACAGAAAAATATGAATAATGGTTACTGTGCAAATAGTGTTGGGACCTGTTATAGCTTCATTTTCTGCTTTCTAAATGCAGCATGAGTTAGTGATTTGTTGCATATTTTATTATTTTGACCACCTTTTAAGATGAAAATGAGCTCAGAAACATCTGCATGGATACTATCTTATTCATGTGCGCAACATACTTAAAACACAGAAAAGATGCGTATGTCGTATGAAATTATTTTTGTTATTTTTTTAAAATGTAAAAATATTCTAATTATTTCTCGTGATAAAAAAGGGCCACTTTAAATTTGTAATGTAGTTTATGCCACTTTATTAACAACCGTATACTGTGAATCATTGGAGAAGAGTGGAAATGCATTATGTTGCAGAGTGTGAAGTAAATGAGAGGAAATTAGGCTCCTTTCGCACCTAAAACACAAACAGAAGATGCGTGATTTTAAAAAGACAGCCAGGTGATCTGAGAGGTATGGGCCCCATGCAGCCCCCCACCTCCCCAGGCTAGACAATAGAATTCATTAGTCCAGTCAGGGAAGACTAATGGTGCATATAGATAAGCCAGCCAGTCTCCATTGGGGGTTTTCAAAATATTTCAGAACGTATAGGCTGTTCAGAGACAGAGGCAGCAGTGCCTTCACGGTGTGGTAAAAGAGAGAATACCCATGTGACATGTGTCGGATGTAAAGCACAGCTGTAAAGAAGCAGACGGCTGTATTCTTATTATTTATTTATTCAATTATTTTATTTATTCAACAAATTTTTCCTGTTTGGTATTACAGGCAGTGCTTATGCGCTCGATGCTGCGAACACATATTGATTTCTCAATGAAATGTTGGGGAGAATATAATGCAAATGTACAGGGAAGTGGATAAATCGCCATTGATGGTATCCTCGGTACAAGATGATAGCACTGGGGCAAAATTTTGATGGTTTTATTTATTTATTTATTTATTTTATTATTTATTGTTTGTCCCACCATTCCCCTTTTGATGTTTTTCCCATAATTAGTATGGAATTCTCTGCACGACATTGGACAGAATAACGGAACGATCTTTGAGCCACAATGGAAGGTTCTTACAGGTCCTGTTGGTCAGTTATCATTCTGATAGCTACAGTATTACCTTCCCTTTGCAACTGCTCCTACAGAAATCCACCTCCCCTTTCACCAGCATCAGTAATTATGTAAGGAACTTATCTGGATCCATCACTCCATCCTCCCACCCGGGCCCTTGTTTATGCTCCTAGGACATGGAAGAACACAAGAAGAGGAGGAAGACAAAAAGAGAGAGAAAAGGAAAGAATAAAATAACAATGGACACATTTCAGAGGAAAATTCTGTTACAGGGTGAAACTCGTGGCAACATTTTATGCCGTAGTCATTGATTGATTCTGCCAGGAAAATGTGTTTCGACTCCTGGGCAATACATGGAGTTGTCCACAGGTTCAGTTTTTTGTCTTGCATTTTGGCAGTGAAGGTTTTTTTCTATCAGTACTGTTTTTACAGTGTAGGAACAAAGTGTAATTGACTAAAGCAATATTTATATATATATATATGTAATTTTATAATTTTTAAAAATTTATTTAGCACCCAATTGAAAGGATATTGCGTGTCAAAATCATGAGCCATTATGTATTTTTTGATTTTTAAAATATCAATAGTCCTTTCAAACTGGACAGGACAGGACATCAAAATTCTTGATGTCTCCTTGAAAAAACCTTATATTAGGTCACAGTTGTAGAGGCTAGTTACCATGAGAAGAGAGGGGTACCTCTGGTACCCTGTGAGTGGCTAGTGTACCACAGAGAGGAACTAACACAGCGGTAACCCGAGTAACGCTGACTGACGTACCCCACCCTTACCCCTGGCAGGAAAAACCCAGCTCTGTCCCTCTGCTCTGTCCCTCTGCTATGTCCCTCTGCTATGTCCCTCTGCTTCACACTCTCAGTCATATCCGGGTGTGGTCCTGAACATTTTTGCCAATAGGGTCCAGCATTTGGTCACGGCAACACCATTAATAAGTACCAGCTCAGCTGTTCAGGACCCTGACAAAAGGTTTTTAGTTTCTGGTTTTCTTTTCTTTTTTTTTGTCAGCTGCCAATAGGATTTTTTTTTACCTTATGCTATGCCTCAATACACACCAGTATTTCATATTTTAGGTGATGCAACTTTTGGGTAGGTTACTGTAATTCTATGAAAAATTGCATTTTTCAATAGGATGTCACTGAGCATATACTGTGACAGTTTGATCTCTGGGGTATTCATTGTTTATTATGCCTTATGTAGGATGTTTTTATATGGCCTGAAGTCCATGCTGGTGTAAAACAGTAGGTGCTTTAAATTCGCACATGTTTTTTTTTATTACAACAATTCAAATCAAGCATCCAGTAGATGCAAAAATACATAATTAAAAAAGTGATTGCCAATTGTGTGGTTTATCATTCTTCGAGTACCTACTGTATATCTAAAAATGTTTACTTTTCTGGATTAGAAGCTGAAACTCAAACACTTTGTGGACTTTAAATACTAGTTTTAGTACAAATAATTTAATCCAAAACTCATTTAGTTCTTTAAGCACTGCTGGAGAATATTGTGTAGAACACGTTCATTGTGAATCCAGGACTTCAGTTTTTCGGGCCCTGGACTGCATTGAGCTCTGTCACGCCACGCTTGTTTTTATTTCCTGCAAACCTGAACTAGCTGTGATCAAATGGAAAAGGGAATAAGCCAACCAGCAAGCAGCATGAGAAATCCTGCATTTCAATGCTCTTAGCATGGCCTGCAGTTTCACTCAGTTTGCCTCTTGCTGAACAAGAGGATGTTTTTAACAAATTGTGAATATATGCCCATAAACATCCAATAATGGTCAACATTGGTCCTGGGTCCATTTAGAAAACTAAATCGTTGCTACTAAACTGTTGGTGAAATTCAAAATTAAATGAAACTGTGTTTCAACTGGATTTGTTTAAAAATCAGAAATTATTTTTTTGGTGTTTATAATTATTTCAAGGCGCATAGTGTAGCCATAATAGTTCCCCTAATTTTAAACTTGTCAGGCAGTAAGGAGGTTCATTGGCACCGAATAGCACCAAATGAACCCTCCTTGGATTTTAGATTTGACTGTCTCTATCGAATAAATGAAATTCATTCAGAAAATGTATAGGCAGAGACTTTTCTTCCACAAATGCACAGCACACTTAGGAGTTATCATCTCATTTGTCTTCAGTGACATAATTCTATGCTGTGATAGGTTACCGTATGTCAAGATAAAACAAGAAAACACATAAATGATAATGCTTGTTAATGGCTGTTGCATAGAGTGATAACATTCAAATAAATTGTCTGCTTAGACCCTTAAGTAGGTTCACTTACATTGCGTTACCAGTCATGTTCTTCATAACTGTAAGTGTAAGTGCAGTTTCTTTTCTTAGTATTCAATGAAAACAGTAAACGATCTTTAATGCAGACTTTGGGGGTATTTTTCCCACAGTGGAAGCTATGATATCACAGATCTGCTGGATCAGTGCACAGAGAAGAGATGGGGCTGTAGTCGAGTGATGCATTATGGGAGACCTGAGGGCATTTCTGAAAACCTCTCTCTAGGCAGGCTTCACCATAGCTTTTCCTCATCCAGCCAACAGAAACACGCCTCAGCACCAGGGCTTTTAGACTACACCTGTGGGCACTTATGAGACTCTTTCTCAATAAAGAGGTCTGCTGCGCTGAATGTTTTTTATTCAATAGAGGTCTATCTACATGGTATGTTATTAGACATGTATGATTACTTGTTTGGTTGGCTTCTACTAGTCTTCTGGTCCACCTGGTGCTTCTGTGTATAGGATGGGGCACTTAGTTTATGTATTGGTTGGTTCTACAGTGAATTGAATTGTCAATAGACCAGACTGCTGTGTAACTAGACTGATTGTCATCTGCAGATAATCTGATAATCTGTGTACTTGCTGAATAAGTAAACAGAAGGATGGGAAAAGGTGAGCATATGGTGTGCATAAATCTTTTAACAAACAATTCAGCCCCTACCCCACTCTACTTGGGTTAGATTATTATGAAGATAAATCTGAATGTTCTCTTTCCCTATTTTTTATTTTAGAGAAGACAGTTTCTTCAGATATTTAAGAGATTTGAAAAGGTTTTTAAAGATAAATGATTCACTCCCTCAATGTAGTTGAGCACAGAAGGCTGTGTAAAATAAACAATGCAAAAATGTGTTGCATTTTCAGAAAAATGGGGGAATTAAATACATTTATACTAATTGCTAAGAGAAAAAATATTTTGTTTTTGTAAAAAATTTTCCCAAAAACATAGTATGTGTTACAGTCGTTCACAACTGTTTGCAGTACATTGTATGTACACCATCCCTTTGTACAATGACATAATATAAAGGATAATTCAAATGAATAATTTCCTTTAGTGTTTTATGGGATTGGTGTTTGACCATTCCTCCATGTAGAATCTTTCAAGATCCTTGGCTCTATTGTGGATTGGTGTCTTTGGTTCAAACCACAAATATTCAGTGCATAAATTTCAAAAGTTTCACCATTGAGCTTCAATTGGAACCGGGTGTTATGGCCAGATAAGACCAAAATAGATCTGTACAGTATATTGTATATTAAAATAATGACTGTAATGGTGAACGTTAGCTCTCTGAGAAATACTTGATCTATCATTCAACAGGAGTGTGAGGAAAGCACGCTCCTTCTAGTCTGGCCTATGGAACACACCCCTGCCATTACAGAGGATATGCCAGCTAGATATTTTTCAGGAGCGGTGTTTCAGAGCCCTTGGCAAAGAACAATAATGACAATAGCAAGGCTATAAAATAGCATATGATTCCATGGTAGAATTATTTTATAGCTGAACAGTGAGCTCTTTCATTCTGTCTAATTTTACATCACAGTTTGCATTAGATGGAATCTGCTACCTGACAGAAATAACCTTATTATGTCTTGGGGGATAAATGTGGAAATGACAGAGGTTAATTGTGCCTTCACGCATCACCCTCGGAAGAAGGTCGGCCTGCAGCGCGCATTCAAACAATCGTTTGAAACAAGAGGCGAGCCCTCTTAAAACCCAGCCGGCTTTCCAAATCTGGAAATAACTCAAACGCGGCGATTAACGAGACCGTTCGGTGAAAGGGCTATCCCCGGCACATCCGCCGTGCTGGTCTGATTACGGCGGCTCGCCCGGCAGAGGGGCACGCGGCGGTAAGCCGGACGAGGACACGGTCCAGCGAGGAGATAATGCGTCTCCAAAGCCGCTCTCCTTAATGCGCGCTGACCTTGACCCGCCAGTTTAGGAGATCCCGAGCCGTTCCGCGGGCCCCTCCGTCTGCTCCCCTACGCGCTACGCGACGGCGGCGTGCGCGGCTTTTCCTTCCGCGGCCCGGCGTGTCCTCCTTCCATCATCTTAACGGTTCCGCGCTGCCTTACGCGGTCAGTTACGCGGCATCATTCACCTACCGATCCGTTTCCCCTCTTCACTCTGCCTCTCTCCCCCTCTCAGCTTCGCACACATTCCTTCAAAAAATCTATATGTCAGCCATGCAGACAGAAAGACAAAGGCGCTGAGTTAATTACCCATCATTTAGTGCAGCACGGAGCAGATGGCTGCGGATGATATGTAAATTCTTGTGTGTGCCAGTGCATGTGTGTGTGCGCGCGCATGCGTGAGAGTACATGTGTGTATGCAAGTGTGCATGTGTGTGTGTGTGTGTGCGCGCGTAATTTTATAGGATCAGGATGAGAGCCTGTGCAAAGACATGCGTGTGTTTGCGTGTGTGTGCGTCTGTGTGTCTGTGCTTGTGTGTGTTTGCGTGCACATGTGCATGTGTGTGTGAATGTGTGGTGTGTGTGCATGCACGTGTGTGTGTCTGTGAGTGTGTTTGCATGTGTGTGTGTGTGTGTGTGTTTCAGGTAGTGAAGAGCACAATAGCGGAGTGTGCGTAGGGGGATAGAGTCGGGGGGAGTGTTCTTCTGGTGAATGGAGCTGTCGATTATTCGATTCCCCTTAGATAAATTGTAATGACAAAAGCTGTAATTATAGGTTGTGAAATTGCGCAATTATTTAGACTCCTTTGGGTTCAGAGTCTGAGCATTTGATGTCAGATATATTATGCTATCTACTCCTGCTGAATGCTAAACTATTGGCATGATAGTATTCATGATTTGTTTCGGTAATGCAGTGCAAATGCTTGAAGAGCACAGGTTCCTTTGAGAGAAATTGTTCAATTTTAACTACATAAGAATTCAATTTTTTTTTTCATGGTTACAAAATGGTAGATGAAATATTTGACAGCCCGGTGGAGAAGGCGCTGTGGGGTGATTCAGAGGAGAATTATTTCCGGGCCTCACAGTGGAGAGCTGACTTTCTGACTGAATTAGTACACTCTATTCCTTTGGCACATGTAATGTTTGAAAACACTGAAAACATAAACGTGTGAATTTCTCATGGTCTTTCAAGTCAAGTCAAAACACCAGTAGTTCTGCTGTACAGAACATATTAAACCCAGTAAAAGCAGTGAAAATTCATGGAAATGCGC